>NW_022436979.1:6431796-6582200 GCF_009761245.1 Sapajus apella | reverse complement strand
AACAAAACAAAACAAAACAAAACAAAACAAAACAAAACAAAACAAAACAAAACAAAACAATCTTTATTATTTAAATACTGTTAACTTCATTTACACATTTCATAGTTTTCCAGTTTATTAAGCTTTTAATCTGAATGCCAGTGGAATTTCTTTCTCCTGTGAGAGTCACTTATACTTGATTCCTGAAAGTTAATCTATCTTAGCGAACAGAGATGCTTAACAATGATCATTAAGGAAGATGACCAGACATTTGAGCACTTGAAATTGTGGTTAAGTTCACAGAAGTAAAGACTATTAGAGATAGAATGGGAATTTCATACACCAGGTAAGAAACATGTTCTGACAACCTCTGAGTTCTTTCTTTATAATCATTTCTGTGTTTCAAACTCCTAGAACACTATCTGGTATATAATAGGCTCTCAATCAATATGTGTTGAATTGAATGGATCATGACAAGCTTCCATTATTTATATCCCTACATGTCAAGAACTTTCCTATTCTTCATCAGTCTACTTTGAACAAGTGTTCTCATCAGAATATAATCATCATATAATAATTATTATTATAATCATTGAACTTCTACAATACTCCAGGCAGTGTTCTAAGGGGGTTTCATACTTTTTATAATTTAATCCTCATAACAACCTTATTAAGTACCATTATTATTCCTATAAACCTCTAAGTTCTATCAGAGTATGTATTTTATCTCTTTTGTTCACTGATATATCCATAAGCTTAGAACATTATATGGCACATCATAGAAGCATGACAAATATTAGCAGAATGAATAATTTTTTTTCACAGATGATGAAATGGCTGTTTATTGTTCATTAACCAAATCCAGACCTCTTTAAAAGCAGAACACAAGATTGTTAAACATTTGTCAACAAACTCTAAACCTATCCCTGCCCTTTCCACACCTAATTCTTACTTTTGACCATATTTTCAACCAAATTTTTATCTTAAGTTAGGAATATAGTCTCTCAAGGTTTTGGCCTAACTAGAAACATTTATATTGCTTATAATTTTGATGATCTTTGATGAAGAGTGTCTCCAGTTATATTACAAGCCCTTATATCTGTTGAGAAGATCCTTATTGAATCTAGATAAGCAAAACCGACTTAAAGCTAAGTTTAGGAGTAACGTTGTTCTTCCTGGTATGCTTAGAGAAATTTTGGATTTCAAAAACTAGAAGAATGTGTGGAACCTGAGGTATAGTAGAAGGTGAAAAAGTTTGGTGGTGGCATGGAGAGCCAAAAGGCTTAGTACTAGGGCTATGAAATATTCAGTTGGAAGTTGCTTTTATTAATTTTTATCATTATAATCCTCATTAGTCCTCATAGATATTCTATAGCATCTTCTGTACATGTAAATTTTGTGTTAAATGGATTTTTCCAAAGAACTAAGGAAGGAGATAAGAATTACACCTAAATTGCTATATGGAATAGAGAAATAATTGATGACCCAAGTGAATTCAGTACTAATAGAAGCATGGAGACAGGGACAAATACTTGAAGAAAACCCAGAAAATTTTGACTGTTGGGGGAGCTTAAGAATTCCATAGTGTGTGAAAAGTTGTGTGAAATCGTTTCTAGGTGTTTCTGGAAGAGTGAGAACCCAGGTGACATCGTGCCAGCACCCTGAAGATGCTCAAGTTCCTTTCTTGCTCTTGTTCTTGGTGCCCAGATTCCTGGATTTCACATTTTGATTCCTGAATCCCAGATTTCTTGAGCTTTTGATCTTTTATTTCTTTTTCTCTTTTTTGAGTTTCCAAATCATTTTTATCTTTTCCCCAAACTTTGAACCTATTGCCATATTTTGACATAAAAACCGATTCTTTAGTACTTGACTAACCACTTCAATAACTTCCCTTTTTAATTCACTCATTTAATTAATTTTTACACAAATGTATTGAGCTCTTGCTGTGTGTCAGGAAGAGCATAGGAAGCCTTAATTTGAGCAATCTCAGACTATGAAGGTGGGAGAAACTTAGAAACAGAAAAAGTGCAGTACAGTTGTGCAAAGACTAATATAGAAAGTTGAACACAGGGAGAGAGAGAGCCCAACTAACTGATTCGGAGATGCTTCATAAAGGTGCTGTCATTCATGATGGATGACTCTGGGTCTTTGATGATCATTGACTGCTCACTAGTCTTGAGTTATCTTACTTCTAGATTTTATGTTACATGAGAAAAAGCCTATCTTGTTTAAGCTAATATAGGATTATGATCTTGTGTTGCTTAGGTTTGAATAAATTCCAAATGATATCTTGTATAATAGACTAACGGCTTGAAGTAAAGGAGTGATGGATGATGTAGGTGGGAGAAGTTGAGAGGAAGGATTGGAATCTAGAATCATTTCTAAATAGCATCAAAAGTGATTGATTTAATAAGGTGAGGTAGGTTTAAGCAATAGTGTACGGGGTTGGGGAATTAGTAAGGGTTCTATCCACTCTCTTGAAAGACATCAGATTGCTTCCACGTGGTGACTTATGATCTTTACCAGTCCCAATCTGTTTTTCCAGTGTTTAACATGGTTTCCTGACATTTTGCCAGACCAAGACCTTTGTTGAGAAAATATCTGGCCCTGCACAGAGATACTATTTTTGTGACTCAAAAAACGTATTTCTTTTTCAGAAGAAAATTTGTTAGGTCACCACTTATTTTTCACAAAAAGAATATCAAACCTACTGCTTCACTCTTTGATACCTAAAGTGAATGAATTTTTCTACTATCAATAATGCATAATATCTACACATTGGATATGTACCAGGGAGTTGAAACTTAATTGATATTGTTACTCAGCATCAGCCAAAAAAATATGGTTGAGGCAATGGCTAGTTAAGAAAGGAGTTGATGTAACACATTAGCTGTTCATTCTTCAAGGCACTCTAAAAGTTTTTTCTTACTGTCAAATTAACTAATCAGAAAAATAGTGTGCTAGGACAGTATAAACTTATGTTATAGAGGAAATTCAATTTTATCCTATTGGCTTTTACAAAAAATTGATAAAGAATAACTAAAACAATAGTAATTATGGTTTACTGAGCTCTCTGCTAAGTATTTGACATATCCCTTTTCACAACAAGACCTTAGATCCCATATTATAATTTCCTACTATTACATGAGGAAACAGAGCCCATGAGGTTAAATAATTAAGCAAAGGACACAAGGCTGGTAATTGTGAGAGGCAATATTCAAATTCAGGTCTGACAGTTGAGGTACTCTTTTTTTTATTATAACATACTGTGGTTAGTAGAACACTAGCCCCTCAAAAGATGCCCACATTCTCATCTCTAGCACTAGTGAATATGTTACTTTACAGTATTAAAATTAAGGATATCGAGATGGAGACATAATCCTGGATTATCTGGGTGGCCCCAATCTAACCACATGGATCCTTTAGAGAAGGAACTGTGACTATGGAAGACTGGTCGGAGAAATTCGACTTAGTTCAGTTTGAAATGGGGGCCGATATACATGAGTCAAAGAATGTGGGCACCCTCTCAATGTTAGAAAAGGCAAGAAAGCAGGTTATCCTCCTGAGTCTCCAACAGTAACATAGCTCTGCCGACACCCTGATTTTAGTCCAGTGAGACCCATGTTGGACTTCTGACCCACAGAACTGGAAGATAATAAACTTGTGTTGTTTTAAGCCACAAAGCATATGACAATTTGTTATGGCAGCAATGGAAAACTTATGCACAAGCCAATTATCCAACATGTTTCTAAATTTCTTTTTAATATTAGTTCTGGGAAAAGTTTGCATTCATTCACAAATTCAAAAGAGTATATTTATTCAACAGATTTGTTCAAAGCATACTGTTTCCTTTTTGCTTTGGTTGACCAGAAGGCTAGAGCCAATTTTAGAGTTCACTTATAGTATGGTACATGTAGGTAAAATTATATTCTCCATTTTTGTGTATGTTTTCTTATATTTTAATTTGCATTTTCCTGTGTTTATTCACATGCATGTTTTAAAATTAAAATGTTGCTGAGAGAAAAAGAGAGAGAGAGGAAGAGAAAGAGAGAGGGAGACTCACTCAAGCTATCTTATGAAAGTGGATAGGTGTCTCAGTGGTGTCAAAGAACACATTTGAGTGATTATTTTTAAAATGTAAAAAAATCATTCTAAACGTTTGTTCAATTTTATCAATGCATTATAAAGCTTATTCTTAGAGAGGGTTATTGTTATTATCATTCAATGCTTTATAAAGCTTATTTTTAGAGAGGGTTGTTATTACCATTCGTCATATGTACATGTCATATTTATGTGTTTCAGATTGCATGCAAGTTTTATTTAAGAAATGCAACCCCCATTTAGAGGAAGTTTCTATACAATTGAACCTGGGCTATAGCATTGTGAGGATACTGCTTTTGATTTTAGTGGTGAGGCTGCTAAAAACATAAGAGAGTTGAATCTATTAAAGACAAAGATTTGTAACACACCCGGGGTTTGGTTTGTACATTCCTGGGCATACAAAAGATAGGCTGATTACATTGTCAGAAAGGAGCCACATCAGTAATCAGAACTCTGTTCTTGCAGGACTGAGGGTAAATTAGGGAGTCACAATTAAAAAAAAAAAATAGCCTTCCACCACCTCCATTGCAATATTTGTGTTACTAAGCAACAAAATTCTCCTATTTAGCAAAGCCCTAATGACGCTGGCAGTGAAGTCTTGGAAAAATGCTTAACACAAGTTCATTATCCCCACCACTCTAGCCTCGCTGCATATGCAGTGCTTGATTAGATATAACGAGAAGTAGAGAGAGTGCCGTTTGGTGCACCTGCATCTAAAAGACCAAATAAAGTATTGATTTAGATGAATCTAACGACAGTCATTTAATGTGTTTATCTACTCACAGCATTCATTTGAGCTGACAAAGAATGCAGGACAACCCACTGTTAAATGTGTCCTAGAATTGTAAGGCCTTAATGATTCTTCTATGCCCAGCCACACACACACAAATTATGACATAGCTGTAACCAACTCTATTGATACCTGGTATGGTCCTTCCCGAAGGAAGATGTTAAGAAAAGCTGAAGATTGAAATCACCTGCTAATTTCCCTATGGTTTTTGAAACTTGAAACACTTTATTTCTATATTAATATTTCTGTTATTTCTACAGAAACTCTAATTTTAACACATAAGGCAGTTTATTTTTTCCTGGTGTTAATGCTAAGAAGAAGTTTCAAAAGATTAAATACCTTTGTAGATATTCTCTTCCTCTTTTATTTTCTGTCCCCTTCTCTTTACCCTTGCCTTTCTTCCAAGTATTTGGTTTCCAAGGGTTATCATTGTGGAACAGATGTTAAAGAAAGATGTGCTGAAAATAAAATCCATGACTATCCTGGGTTAGAATCTCTTCAAATGTTATTATTGACTAATAAGTGACATGTATGCCATAACATTTTAAATTCACAAAGCAATTTAGAATCATCCTTCCATTTTTCAAACCATCTTATCATCCTTTTTATGCATTTCTATTACTGAATGCATTTTTATGCATTCATAGAGGGAGAAAGAAGGAGAAATATTTAATATTTTCTTCTGCCATTTCTATGGTGACATGCTACACTTACTCTGTTAGGAGGAATCACTGTGAAAAGTATAGCACCAAGCTGATTTCTTAGAAGGCTGATTCTTGCTTCTCCCAAAGGATAAAAGAAAAAGACAAACACACAAATAACTTCTTTAGATAAGAAAGGTAGAATAAGTGGGGATAATACTTTAATTGAGTTTGGCTAACAGTGAGAGGTAAAATAATTTTCTGATTCTTTACTACTAAAGAGCAATGGGTTGAATAGGGCCACTAGGATCTTACAGGGCTGTCTATATCCCCCGTTAGTTTGATTAAAAATGTTAATATCGTCAGCCTTTTAAATTTTTGTTTATATTGATTTGGAAGAAGTTTTTCACTTGCAATATTATTCTGCTGTTCCAGGGAAAAATCCTTGTTGACAAATCCTGCATATTTGTGTAAGAGACGGGTGAACAAGAGCAACTCCATCTTGAATAGGAGCTGGGCAAAATTGAGACAACCACGTGGGAGGGGGATCCCTGGAGAAACTAACTCATCTGCCCACTGAAGTGGAGCCTGGGGAATTTCAGGACTTTTGCAACAGGGAAGAGGCTGGCCCCTCCTCTTCCTGTGTAGAAGCTGGGATTTGAATGGCGGGTGTGAAGTGCTCTAGCTGGGGACTCTGGCCTTGTGGAAGATCCCTGTTTCCCCATCTTTTTCCCTTTACACCAAATAAAACCCTGCTTTACTCACCCTTTAAACGTCTGCAAGCCTAAGTTTTCATGGCCATGGGACAGACAAGGACCCCATGTTTAGTCTTTAGCTGAACTAAGGAAAAGTCCTGCAACATTTTTGGCGTCCAATTATGGGCTCCACTGCCAGTGAAATGGAAACTCAAAACCTCTCACTATGATTTCTCAGACTTTTCATCCTGGGACTTGGGAGCTCACAGGGAAACTGCGCCCCCACCCTCTGTTGCTCCTGGGGACTGGGGGCCTTCTCATGGCCTTTTTCCTCCTTTTTCAGGATGGACCAGCGAGCAGCGGCTCCCAGCCACTCCCCACACCCTGCCAGGGCTGGAGTGTGGCATGGGCCAAGGGTCCAGCAGAGCCAGCTGGCTGGTTCCCAGCTTTATGCCACTCCTGCAGCCTTCCTCTTCCCTGGACAAGGGTTTTAACTCAGACAGTAATTAAGCTTAAACTTTTCTCCCTGGTGGAGGAACCAGTTGTATAAGGATAAGAGATTCTTCCCCAGACATTTAAAGACTGTTTGGTTCTTCCTCTTCTCTACCCAGTCAACAATTTACCTTTAAAGTTTTTCTTTTTCCTAGAAGACATTTTTACTTAAGGCAGGCCCCACCGACTATCACTGTATTCTCCATAAAGTTTCAGTTGTGAAAAAGGATCTTGTGGGGACTGGGTTTTCTTCTGCCCATCTCTGTGTGCATGTGTTCTGTGTAATGGCTGTAAAAAGAGTGCTAATTAATTTGGTCTAAAGAAAAACAAGTGTTTGGATCTAATATTTTTAAAGGGATGATAAGATCTATGGTACCTTTCAGTTCATGTGACTTTAATCTTTGAGAAATAAAAACAGCCTTAAAGGTTGATGGTAAAATGCAGGTGTCATTAAAATGTAAATAGGTGAACTAAACTATGAGGGTCAGATGCAAGGTATGCTGAATGTTTTAAGGTCATAAACTGCTTTTTGGGTTTTGGGAACTGACTGTCTTGCCTGCTTCACAATTGTTTAGGCCTGGGACATATGGAACTAACCACATGCTAGTCTAAGAAGGCAAACCTTGGATGCTCTTAGCACACAAAGGAACTTACCAAGTTTTACCTTAAAGTAAAAGATTGCTAGGACTTATCATTATGACATGTAATTGAGACTACTGACAATAAATTTACATGCAAGATGTGTAATAATAATAAAATGTGACTTTGGTAAAAGGTTACAAGAAGAAATGTAAACTTTTGTCTAGGGTTAAAGGATTGTTTTGAGTTAAATTAGGAAAAAACTAAAGGTTCACAGAAGTGGTGGAAAAATTGTGGAAATTAATCTTGCAGAAGAGGTTCTCTGTGTGAACATATTGACTAAATTCAAAAGAGTTTTAAAGTTTTTGCTTCTTTAAAATATCTGTCATCGTTTTAGCAAAATAAATAACTTATGGTAATCTAGAATACTATTTCATAATAACAAGTGCATTAAACATATTTAAAAGGCTTCCCAAAATCAAACTTTAGTTTTGAAATTATCTATCCTGACACCTGGCTTTCCAGATGGTCCAGAGGGTCCCTGGAACGTCCAGAAAAGAAAGGTAAACAGGATTATTTGACATATTTAGGTACATGGAATGGCCAAAATGATGTTCAATCTCCTTTACGTTATATTTTGGTGAATAATACTAATATATATTCCAAAATTGTATGGGATTTCTAAAAGTCTAATGTCTAAGTATATGCTATCAAGCATAATTGAGGTTGTTAAGTTATCGTAAACCATGGAGATAACCAAACTTCTTTGTCAATTGTGTTTCTAACTGTAATTAACCTGGACATTTTGCTATTCACAGACAATTGTTGTCTTGTTTTAATTCTCTTTTATAATGAGCTATAGAACTCTGACAGGTCGTCTCAAATACAATCTCTGATTGTATTTGAGATAAAATCAGTTTTCTGATAACTTTAGAGATTGTGACATTGGAATAAAATAAAATGTACAGGACTCACGAAGAGCTGAAATGTTCATGAATATCAAGAAAAACAAGAGTTAACTAAATGGACTAACTCAGAAAGCTGAAACAACCCTTTTGACTTTTACTTGAAATATTACTTATCCTTGTTTTGTTTTTCAGAGCCAAGGAAACATATTTTGAACTATTTACACCTTTAATAATTGAGTAAGGTATAGTCCTATGATCAAAATTTGGAGCATGTTTGTTTCTCTCTGCCTGGTTCCTCTAGAATTTATAAACTACCTGTGAGTATGCTTATGGCAATATAGTTGTTTGCATCAATGCAATAAGAATCAATTTTTCTTTTGCAACAGAACACAATTGGAGAAAGTGGTTATTTTGCCAAGGCTTTGACTGGAAGGGCATGGCTCCCCTTTAAGGAGCCAATCTTGACTTGCAGAGCCAATAAAAGCCCCATTGGGAATCTGGCCTCATACTCTTGTCTATGCACTCCTTGTTGTACAGGGTTCCTGACCTGTGGTCAGTAAAGAAGAATGTCTCTTTCTTTTTCCTTTTTTTTCTTTTTCTTTCTTTTTTCTTTTCTTTTTTTTTTTTTTTTTTTTTTTCTGGATGAGTCTTGCTCTGTTTGCCAGGCTAGAGTGCAATGGCATGATCTCAGGTTACTGCGATCTCCACCTCCTGGTTCAAGTGATACTTCTGCCTCAGCCTCCCAAGTAGCTGGAATTACAGGCCAATTTTTGTATGTTTAGTAAAGACAGGGTGTCACCATATTGGCCAGGCTGGTCTCAAATTCCTGACCTCATGATCTGTCCGCCTTGGCCTCCCAAAGTGCTGGGATTACAGACACGAGCCACCACACCCAGCCAAGAATGTCACTTTCTAACAGGTCCAGGAGCTCTGAGTTTATCTTGGGATCTTAAGAGGAAAGGACCGCCCAACACACAGGTGTTTGAAGATACAAACCCATGGTTGGGCTTGGCTTTAAAAGGTCTTATTTGAGATTCCTTGTGGAACACTCTTCCATCAAAGCCAATCCAAAAGGTCTACGTAGAAATAATTATTCTTGCTGCACTTTAAGCAAATAACCAGGCCAAGTATAAGACTAAAGTCTATTTTGCAAACCATTCAGTCCTATGATGATTTTTTTAAAATGAATACTGGAGAGAGAGAAATTATGTTCCGAATTGCATTTCCCCAAAACAGCAACCCCTGTCAGCAGGAAGCAGTTAATATCAGTTTTCATCCTTATCCTTAATCTAACATAGTTAGATGTACCTCTTTAGAGGAGGGAACGAGGCAGCCAATTGGGAGGGGACCCAGCCTGTTCACTGAGGTGGGGCCTTGGGAAGTTCGTGCCCTTTGCAGCAGGGAGGAGCCCGGCCCCTCCTCTTCCTGTGTGGAACCTGGGATTTGAACGGCTAGGTGGGAAGTGGGTCTGGCAGGGGACTGTCCTTGTGGAGGACCCATTTCTCCATTTTATTCCCTTTTCACCCAATAAAGCCCTGCTTCACTCACCCTTTAAACCATCCGTGACCCTACATTTTCATGGCCGTGGGGCTGACAAGGACCCCGTCTTTAGCTGAACTAAGGAAAAGCCCTGCAGCAAAATGAGGCTGAAACCTACTCGTCTGCATTTCCAGATGGTTAAGGCATTGTAAGTCACAAGATGAGATCAGCACAAAATACACATCATAAAGACCTTGCTGATAAAACAGGTTGCAGTAGAGAAGCCAGCCAAAACCCACCAAAACAAGATGGCCACGAGAGTGACCTCTGGTCATCCTCACTACTACATTCCCATCAGAGACATGTCAGTTTACAAATGCCATGGCAACATCAGGAGATGACCAATATGGTCTAAAAAGAGGAGGTATAAATAATGACTTCTTGTTTATCATATCATCAAGAAATAACCATAAAAATGGGCAACCAGCAGCCCTCTGGGGCTGCTCTGTCTGTAGAGTGGCCCTTTTTTTATTCCTTTACATTCCTAATGAAACTGCTTTCACTTTGCAGACTCACCCTGAATTCTTTCTTGCATGAGACCCAAGAGCCCTCTGTTGGGGTCTGGATGCAGACCCCTTTCTGGTAACATTTGTAGTAATCATAGATTACATAAAATATATTTTATATCTAAGGACTTGGCAAACTGGTCTCATTAAGCCACATCACCCATCCTGAGCCAGGTATGCTATTCTAATTTTCTACTTGCATTTAGAAGTTGCGAAATCTTTATAAGGATGTGTTCTAGTAGCAATAAGGAAAGTCGAGGAGAAGGTAGTGTTTTTGTTTTTTTTTTTAATGTGTGTCCATAGGGATATATGCATTATGTACATTGCTTCAGTCATCACCATCAAAAAGTTATGAAAGTGTTTCTTTCTCCATTTTACAAATAACAGCACTGAGGCTTAAAGGAGTATTATCATTGGTTCTTGATTGTCAGCTAAATACATTGTAGGGCAGGGATTAAAACTCAGGTTTTTCTGACTTTAATTAAAATGTTTTTTATTATGTGTGCATTTAGAAAATTCATGCTTGTTTCTGAGATTTGGGTATGCAGAAGGCCTGATTCATTTTGAATATGTCTGCTCTTTGTGAAAGTAGAAAGGGCTAATTTGGGTACTAGTTTCTTTTCTAAGCTGTGCTCAGCTATAACTTAAATGTATCTATTATTAAGCAATTACACAAGCAATAACCTACAAGGATAACTCTTTTTGATGTCTTTAAAAAGAAAGATTTCTGGCCATCTGCCCATTGCTATGTTGTAATTTAAACATAATACAAATTGGAGAGTGTTTCATTGAGTTGCTAAATGAACAGCTCAATGAGTTGTTTTTAGTGTTGCTAAAAACATTTTGCATATGTGATTGCCTTAATTCTGTAGAAATTTATCTTTTAAAGAAGATTCTCTTATTCCTAAAACTTTGAATCTGCAGCAGCAATAGAAAGATGATGGCCTATTGCTATTATTTTTTAAAATGTGATTTAAAATGTGATTTTAAAAAATAATAAGCTGACTCCTAAATCTTGAGATTCTGATTCTGATGCATGATTTTGTATTACTCAGAGTATGCCTAGCATATTGACTTCAAAAGCAAATATGGGATTCTTTTGACATGTGACAGTTTTTTCATATTTATAGACAATTTTTTTTGTTTGTTTTGTTTTTTTGAGAGGAGGTCTTGCCCTGTCACTCAGGCTAGAATGCAGTGGCATGCTCCTGGTTTATTGTAGCCTCAATGTCCCAGACTGAAGTGATCCTCCCACCTCAGCCTCCTGAGTAGTTGGGACCATAGGCACATGTCACCATACCTGGCTCACATATATTTTTTTATTTTTATTTTTGTAGAGACAGGGTCTCCCTATGTGGCCCAGGCTGGTCTCGATCTCCTGAGCTCTGGTGATCCTCCCACCTTGGTCTCCCAGTGTGCTGGGATTACAGGTATGGTATGATCCACTGTGCCAGGCCCAGATGACTGTTCTAAAGGCTAAGTATTATTTATTCCTGTGTATATTTGTTTCATTTTGAAATTATGACATGACAGCATATAACCAGTAAATGTATATTTAGCACAAAATATTAACAACTTCACTCTTTTACAGTCATGAATAATAATGAAGTAGATTCTTTTGAAGTATCTGCACAATAGAGGTGCAGTTATTCAGTTGCTCAAAGATTATATTTTTTCTTTCCAACCAAAACTTTCATAGATGTATGTAAAACAAGTTGTTCTACCACCTAGTTGCCAGTGTATGTAAACATTATTTATTATTTTTATTATTTTGAGACAGAGTCTTGCTCTGTCACCCAGGCTCTAGTGTAGTGGCACGATCACAGCTCACGGCATCCTCTGCCACCCGGGTTCAAGTGATTCCCCTGCCTCAGCCTCCTGAGAAGCTGGAATTACAGGCGGGTGCCACCACACCCGGCTAATTTTGTTGTTGTTGTATTTTAGTAGAGACGGGGTTTCACCATGCTGGCCAGGATGGTTTCCATCTCCTGACCTCATGATCTACTCGCCTTAGCCTCCCAAAGTGCTGGGATTACAGGAGTGATGTAAACATTCTTAATATTATACTGTAGTAATGTTGCTGACATTTATAATTTTGAAACTATAGTTGTATAAATTTAAAAGCTTTTACAACTGAGTAACTGAATTGGTAAATCAATCATTGGAACAAAAAATGTGGATGACACACACATAGACACATATAACTACACACCCTTAGTCTCTGAGAGGAGACTTTAGCTGTGATTTTCTTATCCTTTAATGTCTCCTAGGGTTTTTCTGTTTTTTTGTATATTTTGGGGAGTCCGTTAAGACTTTGGAAAATGCATTAATCTTTCAAGTCACCAGGATACCACTTAGTAAATAACTCACTTTATTAGTTCTATTCATGGCTTAGATACACTTTACTTTCCAAGGCTTTTTATATTCTCTTCCAATATCTGTGTGTCCCTGAATGTTATATAGGTAGTAGTGCTGGCAATTGTGGTAGCAAGTTGGTAAGTTGTATTTCATTCATTCTGAATTTTTCCAATGTATATAAACCCTAAAATAGGCATTCCTTTTCCCCACTCTCTTTTCAACCCACCAATTGGTGCCCATCTGCCATCTTTATTGATTCTTAACAACTTTTCATTGTTCATTTTTACCAATATATGCTATAGTTCATGTGGACTTGTAGCCAAGTGGTAAATGTGCAAAGCAGATTTCCCAGAGAATGGAGCACTTGATGTTCATTCTCTGGGAAATGGCATTTGGTCACGTTTAATAATGATCAAATTTGAGTCAAATATAGCAAATATAGCTTTCCTCATGGTGCCATGATTACATAGAATATGTAAGTGGCAAACTCTTTGTAGCATGGTGCCCTTTTATTGGTATAAATCGAATGTTAAAGTTACTGGAGTATTTCAAAAGTTGTATTTAAAAGTATAAAGTATATTGGATAAGGCTTAGTTTGGCTAAGGCTTTCTTTTGGCTACTGAAAATTAAATGACATGGAATTTTTTGTAACTTAGAGATATATTCACATAATGGGTCATTGGGATTTAAAATTGGTAAGATATCATTTGTGCTGAGGCCCAGGAATTTAATTCTTAAAAGTGTTAATATATGGGGGTATCCACAAAATTTTGTATTTGGTGTCTACTTAAAACTATGATTCTGCAATCAATTATGTCAACATATATGTATCAGCCACATTTTAATATATGAAAATACATAGCCTATGAAAAATGAATAAACTCAGACTACGCAAAGAATTTGTAGAATAATTATGGGTGACTAAAGAGAAAATAACTAAATTGTCTTTTCCATAGACTTAGATGGACTTAGACTTACTAAACTAGTAGTCATGGCTACTTCTCTTTCAAACAATTTTTGATTGGTACAATTTTTAAATGTCTGCTGTGGTTTTTGCATTTTACAAGTGCATACACTTTAGTCAAAGTCCCCTTGAAATCTTTGTGTTCCTTAATGTGGTACAGAACAGAAAGTTAAGGATTGGGAAAAATACTCTGTGACAATGGAAAGTGGTCTGCTGTGGGTCTAAGGATATATTTGTCCTCTGAAAAATCATGGGCTGGGTAATGGGAGTAAGCAGAGACCACCCACGGGAGATACTGGGAATGTTTGGCTTAAAACGATTCCACTCTGGGGGTCAGTCATCCAGGAAATAATGAGCTTGCATTGAGATGTAATTCAATACATTGTTTCCTTCATTGAGAGCCTTATTAGAAAACATGCCAGTTGAATACTCTGTGACTTAGTTGATTTACATTTTGGTGTAAGTTCCTCATCTTATCATGGTCTAGGTTTTGGAGATCCGGCAGCTACTCCATGAGCTACAGTTTTAGAAGCATTGACATACAGCTGGATTTCTTAGCCCAGGTACTATAGACATCCGACTAGCTAGCTACTGTTGTGTGGGTTTTCCTGTCTAGGATGTGCACAGGATGGTCACCACCATTCTCTAGCCTCTACCCCTAGACACTACCAGCACCTCCTCCAGTTAGTTGTGACAATGAAAAATATCTCCAGAGTCTGCCAAATGTCCCACCTGGGGATTGTTGGGGTCAGTGGGCCGGAGCAAAATGGCCAAATTGCTCCAGTTGTGAACTGCTGGTCTAGAACATTTCTTAATTCCCATATGATCTCTCTCTTGTACCAGTCACAGCATCTGAATGCCAATCTATAGATAAATTACTGAATACCAGGATTATTTGAGAACTGTAATCTCAGTTTGTCATTAAACAATTACTCCATGAAGTAACAAAGTGTAGTTAGTTTGGATTAATTCACAAAGTCTTATGTAGTCCTTTGCATTTAGTCCACAAATATATGTAAGATCTTTTAACACCAACAGCAGATCCAATAATGTCACTGAAAATGGATCTAACAACCACAAACAGGACCATTTAGCTATCTTTTTCATTGCAAAAAGTAGCAAAGGAATCAATCCCCAGGATTTAAATAGAATTGTTAACTCAGAATGACTTTTTATAATGTCATTAATTATGCACTGAAATGTAGGAAAAATATGTGCCTGACCAACTGGTCTCTGAATAAAAAGACATATGTTTGCTTTCTTCTGGTTATTTATAAATAATAGCAGTGATAAGAATACCACAATACTGCTACCTCCTTACATTGGAGAGTACCCTGGGCTCCTCAAAATGCTGTCACAGGTTTTATTTCCTTTTGCCCTTCATTTAATACCTCTGCCTGCTGTATGCAGAACCTGTACTCTTTTGTGCTGGCCTTTTTCATCTCAGTAGAAACACAGAGACATGGATCACAGAAACATAACACTGGTTCTTCTAAGCATGCATGCAGGCATGTCCACACATACATGTACCCACACATACCCACACACACACCAGTGTTGCGTTTCTTACTACCTTCATAAAGGACAATGCCCATAAGGGTTTTTCTGAATTCTGCCTAATAAAAGAGGCAATCTAAATCATAGTAAAGACCCCAAAATTATAAGTCGTGGCTTCAAGTAGTAGATACACCATTTTTTTGGTTGAAATCATTAGATATTCTATATAAATCTGAAACCAGAAGATCTTAATGGATTTTGTTGACCTTTTGTACAGAATTTGATCAGTTTTCCTCCTTTTTTGCAGTAAACATCATACTTGGAGTTTTCAGGTTTAGCAGTAGTGGAAAAAGAAATATTGAGGAGCCTGGATGCAGTGGCTCACACCTATACCCCAGCACTTTGGGAGACCGATGTGGGTGGATCATGAGGTCAAGACCATCCTGGCCAACATGGTGAAACCCTGTCTCTACTAAAAATACAAAAATTAGGTGGGCGTGGTGGTGTACACCTGCAGTCCGGTAGTCCTACCTACTCAGGAGGCTGAGGCAGGAGAACCACTTGAATCCCGGGTGCAGAGGTTGCAGTGAGCCAAGATTATGCCACTGCACTCCAGCATGGCAACAGAGTGAGACTCCGTCTCAAATATGTGTATGTGTGTGTATATATATATATATATATATATAAGAATTATAAATCTCAATAGCTCACCTAAATGTTCAGGTCCTTTAAATGCACAAAATTTTATATTTGGATCACAATTTTAACATGTTAAAATGCATAAAGTGGCAAGCGTTTATTATAAAGTCTTCTAAGATAGCATAGCCCTTATGCCCACCCATTGCTACCAGCAGGCCTTCCCCACCCTCCCCTCCATTTATCCTGCTGCTTTCCTGAATTCTGAGTTTCAAACAATTAATTTTAAATGGCCTATGAATTGATTAAAAGGTTCTGTCTGTAGTCTACCGAACTGTGACCAAACTAATTTCATCTGAGTGATTCCATTGGCTGGACAGTTTTCAGAAAAAGTTGATTTTGTCCTGACCTGAGTTTCCCAATTCCTTATCCACTGCACTCATCCTATTTTCTATTTGATTTCCTTTTCTTTTATTGCCTCTTTGTTATGTTAAAATAGTCTAACTTTGTTCAAGAGTCTTCATCTAGCCACAAGGCAGGGAGCAGACTTCTTGTAAGGTATGTCAGGCACCCTGATGCTGATACTTCTTAACTCCCTGGAGATTCTGCATGGCTGGCCATGCTACTCCCTTGAAAAGCAGAAAGAGGCAGAGCCCCAAATAAGATCTGCAGGGACTGCAGATTTAGAAAAGAGAAATAACTAACACAGTATGGATCCATGAATAATTGAAAACATACTCGTCAGTTGCAGCCTTCCTCCATTTTTATCGGTTTAAAAACAAATACAGCAGTAAAACATGACACAGAACGGCACTGGTTTTCAATGGGCTGGTGCTTAGCTGCCTGTGCAATTAATTCTTTATAATCAGTGAAATTTAACAGTGAATGTGAAAAATTCCAAGCTTCTTTTTGGGAAAGATTAATGTGCTATGTATTTTGTGTTTTTAATATGAAATCTTAGATGTCTAAGCTCACATCTTCACATCTTTAGTATGCTGATTAAAACCCTACATATTAAGCTGTATTATCATCTAACCTGCATTTATATATAATCCATAGAACCTAAGTGACACTATTTGTTGAAGGAAGTAGGAAGGAAAAGTACTATATATGTATGTGTATATATATATATGTATATATATATATATACATATATATATATACACACACATATATATATATTTTTTTTCCAGAGACTATTCTGAATAAGGCATGACTCAAATGCTTTACATTCATTCCTTACTTCCAATAGGGCCAGCAGATTGCAGTCGCTCGGAATAGTTCCCAATGTCATCCATCCATGCCAGTGGCTCTCTCTGAAGTTATGTGGTACTTGGCCTGCAAGGCTAAATGTGGCTGCCTGTATTGAAGCCTTTCTTACTCTGCCAGGTAAGTATTATGATCATTATGATTCTTATTTTATAAATGAGGCTAAGATAGTGATGTTACTTGCTCAAGAGCCAATAGTTAAGTAACAGAACCACAACCTAAATTAGAAAATGTGTGTGTGTGTGTGTGTGTGTGTGTGTGTGTATGTATGTGTGTGTGTGTGGTGTGAAACCGCCACCATAAAATTACAACTGAGGCAATGAAAGACACCTGACCTAGCTAACTCTGTCTTGCTTTTAACCTCCTAGCTGTCCTTGTTCATTTCTGGATGTAGGCTACACTAACTTTGCGAGGTTTGGAGTTTGGTTTATAGTTTAGAACAGAGACAATAATATCCCTTTCCCAAAACAAACCCTCTTATTTCCTGAGGACCAGTCTGCCTTTGCAAGACTAACAGATTAGAAACTATAGTTTAAGGGCCATGCAGCTTCTGGCTGCAAGAGTCTGAATCTCCCCAAATTGCTCTTGGGGATAACATTGCTGTTGTAAAACCTAAGATCAGTGCTTGAGATATTTTGCAGACCCTGCACTTGAGGGATATGCTGATACAACCCAGACCAGTAATGTGACTCAACCAGGTCTGCAATCCCACCCAGGAACAGAAGACAGCAAGAAAACCTCACTTCGACCCCCAGTGATTCAATATCCAGTCTGACCAATCAGCACTCCCTGCTTCCCAAGCCCCTACTAGCCAAATTATCTTTAAAACCTCCTGGAAATGCTCAGGAAGACTATTTTGAGTAATAACTAAACTCCAGTCTCCTGAACAGCCGGCTTTGTGTGAATTTCTCTTTTTCGATTGCAGTTTCCCTGTCTTGATAAATTGCTTCTGTCTAGGCAGCAGGTAAGGTGAACTTATTGGATGGTTACGTGTGCATGCGCGTGAGTGTGTGTGTGTGTGTGTGTACACATGTGTGTGTGGTGTGTGTTTATCTGGCATCAAAACTCTGGTTTACCTCCACCATTATGTCTCCATTTAATTCCTTCAATTAGACAAAATGTCACTTGCATCGCTTAAATGTCTGACACTGAGCTAAGCACTTAGATAAATATATGGTAGCCTTTAACTTTGGGGACTTGGAGTTTCAGTAAAAAGATCAAATTTATGCAAAGGGTAGTGTGTGAAAAAAGACAGTTTTTATTATTAATCAGTTGGTCTCAGATGGTGCCCCTAGAAGATAAAATTATGGAACATTTAGAAATATCATGCATGCTGAGATGGAAGAAAAAGCCAAGCCATGTTTTCTTCTCTTTGAGACTAAGTGAAGAGGTAGGTGAAGCATGAAAGCTTGATCTAAATAAATTGCTGAGATAAAAAGGGAATATGGACTGAGGAAAATGAAAAGAGATGGGGAGAGGGTAAGGGTGATTTTTAACATAGTCCTGTCCCTCATTTTTTCTTTTCTTTTTTTGTTTTGAGATGGAGTCTTGCTCTGTCACCCAGGCACATGCAATGGCACGATATCAGCTCACTGCAATCTCCGCCTCTCAGGTTCAAGCGATTCTCCTGCCTCAGCCTCCTGAGTAACTGGGATTACGGATGCATACCACCACACCCAGCTAATTTTTGTATCTTTAGTAGAGACGGGATTTCACCATGTTGGCCAGGCTGGTCTTGAACGCCTGACCTTAAGTGATCCACCCACCTCAGCCTCCTCAGACCTCAAGTGATCCACCCACCTCACGCCTAGGATTACAGGCATGAGCCACCATGACTGGTAAGTCCTAGGGTTTTTTCTTGAGGAACAGCTTTCTATTCTCAAGCTTGAGTATAACAGGAAAGAAACCTACAGTTTGAGAAGCTGACACTATTGCATTAGTAAAGATGAGAAAGAAGGGCAGGTTTAACTAGACAATGACAATGGGGTCGGAGATTAGGGATGGATTTGAGATCCATTGAAGAGGACCATGTTCAGTCTTTGGTGGCTAGTTAGAGAGAAGAATGGGTCTAGGTGGACTCCCTGGTTTCTGACTTGAGGCAAATTTATGATTCAGTGATCATATTTTATTTTCATATTACTTTCTGATAAAAAGAAGATGTGACAGTTAATTTTATGCATCAATATGTTTGGGCCACAGTGACCACAGTATGCTGTGATGGTGCTTTTGGGTGAGAGGAATATTTAAATCAGTAGCTTTTGAGTAAAGCAGATTTCCTTTTATAGGTTGGTGGGCCTCATCCAACAGTTGAAGGCCTAAGTTGAACCAAAGACTGATCTCCCCCAGCAAGAGGGAATTCTGTCAGCTGACAGCCATTGGACTTGAACTGCCACATCGGCTCTGTCATGGGTCTCCACACTAGATGCCCATTCTGCAGACTTTGGACCTGTCAGCCTCCATGTTCATGAGAGCCAATGTCTTAAAATAAATCTTTCTCTCTCTATATAAACACACACACACACACACACACACACACACACACACACACCCACACCCTCTTTTTCTTTGTTTTTCTGGACTGACTGACACAGATACAGTAAGTAACAGTATTTGTTTTGTTGTCTTGTTTTTTATTTTTTGTTTTTTGAGACAGCGTCTCATTCTTGTCACTCAGGCTAGAGTGCAATGATGTGATCTTGGCTCACTGCAACCTCCGCCTCCTGGGTTCAAGCAATTCTCCTGCCTCAGCCTCCCACGTAGCTAGGATTACAGGCATGCATCGATATGCCCAGCTAATTCTGTATTTTTAGCAGAGTTGGAGTTTCTCCATGTTGGTCAGGCTGGTCTTAAATTCCTGACCTTAGGAATTCAAGATTCCGCCCACCTTGGCTAGTCTCCCAAAGTGTTGGGATTACACATGTGAGCCACCATGCCCAGCCAATAATATTAAATTTCTTTTGCTTTTCTGAAAAGACTGACTGATAGAGTAGGTAACAGTATTACATTTCTTGTATAGTTACCGAGGGGAAAAAACCTAACTGAGATGTATTTATGTCATAATAAGTTTTCAAATATAAATACTCCTAATGATAGAGAGCATTGTGTACCTTCTAAGACACAGACATACTGCATACTGTAAAGATTCCTACTTCCCTGTCAAATAGATATTTTATGGTCATTTGGTACATAAGGAGATCAAGCCAGAGATTATATAATCTGCTCAAGGTCTTGGTGAGAGCAAGTGGCAAACTGAGATTTACACTCAAGTATGTTCAGCTTCAAAAGCTATGTTCTTGACTTTATATGTCAGTAGCCTTTCTTTTGACTTTTGCTATTTAGAACTTTTTAAAAAATGATTATGTTGGGTGATAGTTACGCAAAGCATACAGTGTCCCAGGCATTGTTTTAAAAGCATATATAATGTCACTCTTTCAATCCCCTTAATCTTGCTTCATGAATGGCACAGACACAGAGGTTCTGTGAGATAAATCTCACATGGTAACTTGTCTTATCATTTACATCAAAATGAGGTATTTTAGTGAAGAAAGATTGGTGAAAAGGAGCTCATATTACCTCAAAGACCAGCAAAATTTTTACTGTTTCCATTTTTTTCATAAAAAAGTAGTATCTTTAATGTAAAAAGAATGGTAATCCCAGCACTTTGGGATGCCGAGGTGGGCGAATCACGAGGTCAAGATATCGAGACCATCTTGGCCAACATGGTGAAACCCCATCTCTACTAAAAGTACAAAAAATTAGCCGGGCGTGGTGGTGTGTGCCTGTTGTCCCAGCTACTCAGGAGGCTGAGGCAGGAGAATTGCTTGAAACCAGAAAACGGAAGTTGCAGTGAGCCGAGATTGCACCACTGCACTCCAGCCTGGTGACAGAGTGAGATTCTGTCTCAACAAAACAAAACAAACAAAAAAAAAACCTCTCATCTAAGACATGTGTATGTGGCATTCTATCTGCCTGGAATGCTTTTCCAAAACCACAAGCTGACTTTCTTACAACCACACAACAGTTAGTTCTTTGACCAAATGCCATGGGACTGATTTTTGGTTACTTGTTTTAAAATTCAGTCATATTCCTCCTAGTGCATATACCGTTTCTCTTCCCTGACTTATTTTGCCCTAGAACACTTCCCAAAATTCTTTTATATTACACGTTGGTTTGTCAAGAAGGGTCTTGCTCTCCAGGTTGCAAGCTCCATGAAGGCAGATGCTTTAGTTGGTCCTGGCCCTGATGGTTGTATCCCCAGTACCTATAAGAGTGCCTGGCATACAATGGGAGCACAATAACAATTTGTTAAATGTTCAATAATTGTTGAATAAATATTTAACATAAGTAAGACTGTACTTCTAAATACAGCCTTTTACCTTGTTTCTTTTTGGTAGCACTCATGTGGAGAAATTAGATATTTTGAATAAATTTTAATAAAATATAATTTTATTATATTTTATTATTAATAATTCAATTATAATTATTAATTTAATAATTTTATTAAAAATTATATATCAAGAGAGCCCAACTTATTCCATGTTCTAAACTGAAGATGTTGTTTTCTTAGAAGCAAATTATAACAGCAAAACAAAACTCCTCAATATAAATTTGAATCAGTTTTCATAAGTTTAGAATCAACACAGCAAGACATAGTTGGATAATTTTAACTGATTAAGTAAAATAGCTTGAAGTTTCCATATCTACTCTAGAGGTATTTTATTTTTCTGTGAGTGTTAAAATATCGACATTGGGAGGGAAAACCTGATTTATAATAGTTCCATGGTATCTTACATAAGACATAACTATTTTAATTCCTTCTTTTCTTGGACATTTATGATTGCAACTTTTTACTATTACAAATAAAATTCAAATGAAAATCCTTACGCTTCTGTGCGTGTAACACAGCTCTGCTTTCCTTATGATAAATAAATAGATGTGAATCAAACTATAAGAACATTTTAAGAATGTTGTTCTGGTTTGCCAAATTGCTTTCTCAAAGTGTTCCTCTAATTTTCAGTCCCCAGCAAAAGATTAGAATGCTCCTTTTCCTTCACCCTGACAACAATATAAATTATCTTAGAAAAGTAATTTTCACCAAATTTATGAGTTTTGATGTATCTATTATAGTAATTTACACTCTTTAATTGCTAGTGAAGTTTAATGCTTTTCATGTTTACTTATCGTTAAATTTTTTTTGTGTGTCAATTGCCAGCTTTTTTTAAAACCTTTTAGTGTTCATCATTTTTTATTCAAATGTGAAAACTCCTTTAACAACAAATACATTCGTGCTTTGCTTGTCAATGTGGTACAATCATTTGTTTTTCTGGTCAATTTCATCTATAATTTTCCCCTTAAGTTATATATATCAAATCTATCAATCTACACCTTTATGATTTTTTGTTTGACTTATCAGTTTTAAAAATTATCATACTGTCTCAAGTTTTTAACATTTAACTTCATAATTCATCCTGATTTTATTTTGCCATTGTACAAAATCATCAGTTTGTCTTTAAGTCATCTTAAATTTAATTATACATTTAAAAATAATTAAGAGTATAATTGGGAAAAACAAAAAAGATCATTTAGGGCCTTGCTTTATGGAAAGTCTTTCCCTACACTGGGGGAAGGTTGGCAGGCAAGGCTTTCTGGACTGAGGGCCTTGCTTGCTGACAGCTCAGGCACTTCAGAGAATAAACACATCAAAAACAAAGCTCACCTGCGGAGAGTCCCTGAACTGTTCGTTTTACCCGCAGACTGAGCTCAGCCTCAGCCGTTTCTCCTACAGGACCCTTTGTTGTGTGCTTATTAAAGGAAGATCCTGGTAAGTCAGACTGGCGAGAATGAAAATCTTTCTTTGAAAGCACTTTTCTGAACTAGAGGATGCATCATAACCTTTTTCAACTGGCTAAAATGCATTACGTGGTATGACTTCTTTTTACCTGCTTCCTTTATTCTTTGTCAACTTTCTCTCTTTGGCACTGAGTGAGTCCATAAACACTGCCTACAATCTGGCTTGATTGGGTATGTGGAGGGGACAGGGAGGAAGAGAATTGCTGGGCCCTGGCGGGCCTGGGACTCTGAATGTGAGGGGAGAAGAGGGACCAAGAAGGCCAGAAGGAGAGAAAAGTTGCAGGTGATTACCACCTCTTTTGAGTAGGGTGAGTAATGGTGCATGTGGGCATGAAATCACCTAGGCTAAAACATGAAATGAAGGAGTAGGGACATTAATAATAGAAGCCAATAGAAAAATATAGAAAAAATTGTTTTCAAAAGAATGCCTTGCAGAGGAACTCAGCAATTTTTTTCTCCAAAAAAATAGAATGCCTTCGAATCCCACTTAGGGTACAAGGCAAGATCCTTAAGGCATCTCAAATAACAAATGTGCAATAAAGAAGTAAAGAGTTTGAAAGAGATCTGAACTGGAATAAAAAAGAAAACTTGGATGAAGATTTTTTCACAAACATGTAATGTGCTTTGTGCTGTTCAGCAGAAGCTATACAGTGATGATATGCTAGGAATAAGATGTTTTCATTAAAGCCACTGAAGAAATTGTGTTCTCTATACAAATCAAAAACTTACAAATAATAAAGGTTAAAATCACTAGGCTCATTATGCAGGGAACACTGTTTACATTTCTTCCTATACATTCACGATTAACTCTTAAAGTCCCCCTATGTGGTGTGTATTATGACTCTTCCTATTTTGCAGACAAGGAACCTGAGGCAGAGTCAGGCTGTCATTTTGCTTGGTAATTCAGCTAGTAACTGGCAGAACTGAAATGTGAACCCAGTCCATTTAGTTTCAGAATTGCTGCTCTTAACCACAAACTGTACAGACCCACTGCTCATACACTGGTAGAGAAATGCCCAGATGACACCCCTCCTACAAACATTAGAAACACTTCCATTGAAAGCTATCTGTTTTGGCAGGGTGTGGTGGCTCAGGCCTATGATCCCAGCGCTTTGATAAACTGAGGCAGGAGAAATACTTGAGGTCACGGTTTTGAGACCAGGCGGTGTTTGTCTGGCAACGTGACAAAACCTTATGTTTCAAAAACAAAACAAAAAAAATTAGCTGGGTGTGGTAGCATGTGCCTCTATTTCCAGCTACTTGGAAGGCTGAGGGAGGAGAATTGTTTGAGCCTAGGAGGCAGAGGTTGCTGTGAGTCGAGATTGTACCATTGCAGTCTAGCCTGGGCAACAAAGTGAGGAAGAAAAAAAAAGTTTTGTTTTTATGGTGAAAAGAAGTATATTATTTATCAAATGCAAGCCAGTGACAAGGATCTTTTTTGACCAAACGTTAGTCAGATTTCTTTGATCCCTCTTCTCAACTAGACCTTGACTTTGGTTCTCCCCCACCCCATCCCTGCTGGACCTACAGAGTCCGGCTATAACAAGAATTCTGCCAAGTCAGATTAGTGAGAATCTTCTCGCCCTTGATATCTGATCACCCTGGCTTTCCTTCAGCAAGAATCCTGTTAAATAGGTTGGCAACAATCCTCCTACACTTGATACCTCCTGTTAGTAATTTTCTAACTAAGGAACCCTCACTCTACTTGTTGGCTGTAAATCCCCAGCTGTCATTGCTGTATTTAGAGTTGAGCCTAATCTCTCTCTATTGCAACAGTCTTGACACCTGTCACAACAGACCTGACAAGTCTGAATAAAATCTTCCTCACCATTTTAACAAATGCAGAATGATTTTGCCTTTAACAACAGTTAACAAAAAGGGTTTGGAAGTAGACATTATGATTAGTTGATTGAAAATGAATTTCTTAAGCAATATCCTTCGTTTGGATTTAACTCGTGTTAGCTGCTTCAGTTATGCCTTCATAAGTGTGCTGGATAAGATTCAATCTTTTGCCCTTTCTAAGTAGTGAGAAGAGGCTGCATATCAGTCTCAGGAGTATACTTGTGATTTTAAGAGGTGTGTCAATAAGGCAGATCTATGTGATGACTGACTTGTAGTAGTTTGTTGCTGCTACAACAATGTGCCTACTTAGCAGAATCTTCTGAGAAAACTTTTAAAGTTGAAGAATTTTTTTCAACAATTTGTAACATCTAAACCATAAACAATATTCCAGAACTCAAAACAGAGGCTGTGACAATCCCAGGGGCCACAGAAAAATTAAAAATCATGAGCAGAAGGTAAGAGAAATAAAACTTTAACTGTGACACTCCTCCCCCAAACTGCCAGGCACGACATGGAAAAGTCCTTATGGACTCATGGTTTCTACACAGGTGAAACTGAGATAGAGGCAGACTGCCAATTTCCCCACCATCATGGGTTCCTTTGCAAGAAAACCATTCCTACCACAACCCATGGGAAGTACTGCAAGTACATGTAGGTTGAAATCTTCTGAGGGCAGCTGGAGACAAAAGCAGAAGTTGGGCTAAAATGAGCCAGCATGCAAATCTCTGTGGCCACTCTTCATCTCAGCCAAAGGAGACAGCAAGTTGGAGAGGCTGTACATGAGCACTGTGCTGTAGGAGGTGTGCTCCATGAATACTCTAAGCACAAACTTCTAACTAGCCTTCCTACACAGGCAGGGTATCCCTATTGGGATCCCCTCAGTCTGGGATGCACAGTACTCTGAACTTTTTCAAGAGTCATGGCAAACCTGTGCTTAGGAACCCATCTAATGCCAAAAAGGAGGCAGTGGTCTTGTGCTAAAGGAACTCATCAGTCAGCCTGCAATACAGAAATACACGGGAAAGACCAAGCCAAAAGCAAAGGCTAGAATAAATAACTCTCTTAAAGGAAAAGACATAGACATGTGGCTACAGAAAAGAGCAGATGGAGAAGCATGACCTCCCCAAATGGACAAAACAATGAGAGAGCACTGACCCTAATAAGATGGTTGTGTGTAAGCTCTCAGATCAACAACTCAAACCAGCAGGTGAGGGAATCTGGTGAATTTCAAGATTTGTCACATAAAACCAATTCAGAAATGTATGAGAAATTTAACAAAGATATCAAAGTAATTTAACATCAAACAGACATCCTGGAGCTTAGAAATACAATGGTCCAAATGAAAAATACATTAGAGGGTCTCAACAGCAGACTGAATCAAGAAGAAGAAATAATCAATCATCTGGAAAACAGGCAATTTGGAAATAAAAAGAAGAGGGAAAATAAAAATAAAAGAATGCTTACAAATCTAGCGGATAGCCTAAAAAGAGCAAATCCGAGTCATTGGTCTTCAACAGGGAGTTGAGGTTGAGAAAGAGCAAGGGGTAGAAAGCTTATTCAAAGATACAATAACAAAATTTTCCAAAATCTAGAGAAAGGCATAAATATCCAGGTATAGGAAGGTCAAAGATCACCAAACAGATTCAACCCAAATAAAATTACCCCAAGGCATATAATAACCAAACTCTCAAAGTTCAAGGACAAATAGAGGATCCTAAAAGCAATAAGAAAAACAAATTAAATAGTATATAAAGGAGATCTGATTTGTCTGGCAACAGGCTTCTCAGTCGATACCCTACAGGCCAGAAAGAAGTGGGATGATATACTCATAGTGCTAAAGGAAAAAAAAAACTGCCAATGAAGAATAGTGTACCCAACAAAGCCATCTTTGAAACACAAAGGCAAACAAAAGTTGAAAAAATTCATCATCATCACATTGGTCTTATAAGAATGCTAAAGGGAGTTCTTCAATCTGGAAAAAAAAAATGTTAACAATATACAACAACAAAAACACCTGAAGTATAAAAGTCAGGGGGAAAGGTAAGTACACAGAGAAAATTACTGTAATTTTAGAGTATAAACCATTTATATTTTTAGTATAAATGCTAAAAAAAAACTATAAAAATAATAACTGCAACAGCTTGTTAAGAGCTAGGCAATATAGATAGATATAAATTGAAACAACAAAAATTCAAAATGTCGGGGGGAATGGAGCTAAAGTGTAGAGTTTTTAGTTTTTTAAAATTTATTCTTTTATTTATGATCAAAATAAAGTTGTCATCAGTTTAAAGTAACTTGTTAAAAACATAAAATGTTTTATATAAGCCTGATGGTAACCAGCAGCAAAAATCTATAATATAAACATTAAAAACAGAAAGCAAAAGCAAGAAATTGAAATGTACTACCAGAGAAAATCACTTAATCAGAAAAGACAGTAAGAAAAGAAGAATGAGAGGAGTTACAAAACAACCATAAAATGAAAAAATAAAATGGCAGCAGTAAGTCCTTACCTATCAATAACAAGAGTGAATGTCAACGGAGTAAATTCCCCAATCAAAAGATATAGGGTGGCTGAATGAATAAAAGTATAAGACCCAATTAAATGCTGCTTATAAGAAACCTATCTACAAAGATACATGATTTAAACAGAGAAAATAGAAAAATATATTTCATATAAATGGAAACCACAAAGGGGCAGGAGTAGCTATACATTTATATTAGATGAAATATACTTCAAGTCAAAAACTATAAAATGAAACGTCATTATATAGTGAGAACAGACTCAATTTATCAAGAAGATGTAATAAATATTTATGCACCCAACACATAAAGCAAATAATAAGTATATATGCACCCACATACATAAAGCAAACATTGACAGACCTGAAAGGATAGACTGTAATACAATAATGGTACAGGACTTCAGCCTCCCACTTTCAGCAAGACAGATCATCCAGGCAGAAAATTATCAAATAAACATCAAATTATTTATTATCAAATAAACAAAATTAATCTGTATTCTAGACCAAATGGGCCTAACTGACTTTTAAAGAACATTTCATCCAGCTGCTGCAGAGTGCACATTCTTCTTATCAGCACATGAAACATTCTCTAAGAAAGACCATATGTTAGGCCAAAAAACAAGCCAAAAATATTTAAAAAGCCAAAATTATATTATCTTTTCTGACCACAATGGAATACAACTATGTGTCAATGACTAGAGGAACTTTGGAAACTGTATCCAAATACATGGAAGTTAAACAACATGCTCCTAAACAATCAAAGGGTTCATGAAGATATTAAAAAGGAAATTAAAAAAAAATCTTTTGAAACCATAGAAAATGGAAACAAAAATATCACAATCTATACAGAAAAATATTATGAAGAGAGGTGAGAAGTTTACAGCAAGAAAAGCTTCCATCAAAAAAATAGAAAGACTTCAAATAAACGATCTAATGATGTACCTCAAAAAGACTAGAAAATCAAGAAAAAACCAAGCTGCCAATTAGTGGAAAAAAAGAAACAATGAAGATCAGAGCAGAAATAAATAAAATTGAGACTAAAAAATTTGCAAAGGATGAACAAAATGAAAAGCTGGTTTGTTGAAAATATGAGTAAAATTGACAAACTTTTGCTAGAGCACTAAGAAAAAAATGAGAGAAAGCCCAAATAAATAAAATTAGAGATTAAAAAGATGACATTACAACTAATACCGTAACAATACAAAGGAATACTAGAGAGTATTATGAACAATTACATGCCAAAAAATTGGAAAGCCAGGAAGATATAGATAAATTTCTGGACATATATGACATACTAAGATTGAACCATAAGTATATAGAAAAACTAAACAGACCAATAATGAATGATGAGATTTAATCATAAACAAAAAGTTTCCCAACAAAGAAAAGTCCAGGACTGAATGGCTTCACTGCTGAATTCTACTATACTGTTAAAGAAGAACTAATATCACTTCTTACCAAAGTATTCCAAAAAATTGAAGTAGGAGGGAGTTCTCCCAACTTCACTGTACAAGGTCAGTATTACCCTAATACCAACACCATACGAAGATACAAGAAGAAAAGGAAACTACAGGCCAATATGGCTGATAAGCATAGTTTCGAAAATCTTCACAGAATGTTAGAAAACTGAATGAAATAGCACATCAGAAAGGTTATTCACCATGATCAAGCAAAATTTATGCCAGGAATTAGGATGCTTCAACATATGCGAATTGATCACTGCAATACACAACATCAACAAACTGAAGGACAGAAACCATATGATCATCTCCATAGAGGCAGAAAACACACTGATAAAGTTCAACATTCCTTCATAATAAAAAACGCTTAGCAACCTAGATATAGAAGGAATGTAATTCAAAATAATAAAGATTATATATGAAAACCCATAGCTAATATCGTATGAACAGAGAATAGTTGAAAGTCTTTCTTCTAAGATCTGGAACAGGGCAAAGAGGCTCACTTTCCCCACTTTTACTCAGCATATTACTGAAAGTTTTAGTCAGAGCAATCTGGCAAAAGAAAGACATAAAGAACATCCAAATTGGATAAAAAATAATACATTTTTTAAAATAGAAGACAAAGATATGTACTTTTACCATTTTATTGGCTTACATTGACGGGTATTCTAGTTAGTGTGATAAAAATAAATAAATAAAAGCATATGAATTTAAATAGAGGAAATAAAACCATCATTCCTTGAAAATGATTTGGTTGTATACATAAAACAACCAAAAAACTGTACATACAAATGACTAGAAAGGACAGAAAAACTTAGCAAAATATTTAACCATAGAAAAGTCAATTGCATGTCTTTATACAAGTAATAAACGTTTAGAAGAAATAATTTAAAGCAAAAGACACCATTTATAATGACAAAAGAAACTATAAAATGTCTTAAAATTTGTCTTAGTTCATTTCCGCTGCTATAATAAAATACTGGTAATTTATAAACAATAGAAATTTACTTCTTGCAATTCTAGAGGCTGAAAAGTCCAAGATCAAGGTGCCAACAGATTAGGTGTCCAGTAAGAGTTTGTTCTCTGCTTCCAAAATGATGCCTTCTTGCAGTCCTCACATGGCAGGAGGGGCTCAAGAAAGGGACTAGAGAGCTCGCTTGAGCCTCTTTTATAAGGTCACTAATCCTGTTTATGAGGTTAAAGTCTTCATGTCTTAAAACTTCTCAAAGGTCCCACCCCACTATCACATTGAATATTAAGTTCCAACATATAAATTTTGAAGGGGTGGGTGGGAACTGACATTTAGACTTTAGCAGGAATAAATCTAACATATTCTGCAGAGTCTCTACAAAGGAAGTTTATGCATTAAGGAAGAATATTAAAAATGACAATGGAGATATAGAGCAAAATAGAATGAGATGGAATCAGAAGATATGTGAGAGAGGGTGTTGGTGGCTCACACCCATAATCCCAGCACTTTGGGAGGATGAGGCAGGCAGATCACCTGAGGCCAGGAGTTTGAGACCAGCCTGGCCAACATAGTGAAATCTCATCTCTACTAAAAATACAAAAATTAGCTTGGCGTGGTGGCAGGCACCTATATTTTCAGCTACTAAGGAAGCTGAGACAGGAGAATAGCTTGAACCAGGAAGAAAGAGGTTGCAGTGAGCCAAGATGGTGCCACTGCACTCTAGCTTGAGTGACAGAGTGAGACTTCATCTCAAAAGAAAAAAAAAAAAAAAGAAAGAAAATCAAATAAAGGCATAAATATTGAGTATCCTGAAAATAATGTATAAATAAAATAAAATTCCAATGAAAGTTCCAATAGATTTTGTGTCTCTTTGTGTGTGTGTGTGTGCATTTGCTAAATTTGAGAAACTCATTCTAATATTGATATAAAATATAAATTATCCAAAGCATTAAAATGTACCTGCTGTTTTGATTTTTTTTGTCTGATGTTTAGGGTAATATTTTTTATTTTGTTTGATGTTATTTGTTTATTTTTGTAGCTCAGGCTTATAATATATTAATCATAATTCATAACACCTGTTATCATTAGTCTACGCATGGCTTTCTTTTATTCTTATTTATTTCTTTATTTACATAAGAGAAATGAACACTTACAAACCCATTACCCAATTAGATAATTAGAGCCTTACCATTAATGTACAATGTTCAAACGATAAATATAGTGAACCTATTTTAAAGTACACTTTTCATAGTATACTTGTCCCCTCTTCTGAGAAAGAGACCTGGCAATAGTTTTCTTTTGTAGGACCTCTATTTCTTGAGGTCCTATTCCAATTATAACTAGAAATCGCCACCTATGACTAAAGCCCACCCCATCAGGTTTTCTTTCTCGGGGTGGAAGCTGGGAAGAGTCACCTAACGACAGAAGGCTGTCTTGATGGCAGGATTCAAGGAAATTACCCAGTATTTCCTATTAATGAGAGTCCCAGATCTGACCTGGTGGCCTAGATGCTATATTCTTTCTTAGATTCTATAAGTGAATAGCCTTCTAAAAACCAAGTTCCTTTCTTCAAGTTAGCATGAATCTATTTCAATTGTTTGCCACCAAAAATTATAGCAACTTCTCTCTATATTGACTACATGATTAATGACATAGCTTCACATATATGTACAGTCTAAGTCTAGGCTCAACAAACTAATGTTCTAATGATGTAAAACTCCACTAAGGAAAACTCCACACTACTGAAAAGTCAATTTATCTAATGTGAATCAATAAACATAGCTTCAGTCTTCTTTAAAAATTTATTAGTAAATAAATGAGAAAATGAGGAAAAGACACCAATGATGTCTCTAAATGAAAATAAAATCTATTATTTCAGTCATATTGCTAAATTTCTACTTTTTAGGCAAAGATTTTGAGACATGTTTCATGAGGCCTCAGGCTCCCTAAGTCTCATATGGAACATTTTTTTCTTCTTATGAGAAACAAAAGGGATTAACAGACTGTTGCATTTTTGTTTAAAATGAAGTATGGCCCTCCTCTTTCCATAGATACACTGCCTGTGTAGGGAGAAGACTATATAATATCTCAAATTTATATTTAAAACCTTTGTTTAAAAGTCATGTTGATTTGTTTTGTATACCTTTGCAAAGCAATAGGGAGACACCTGCTTTAACAGGGGTGAGCTATTGACTAGATGTCAGGAATGTTAACGATTTTTGCAGGGAGCAAAGTGCTAAGTGATGAAGAAATTAAAACATCTTTTTTGTATTCCTTTGGGATGGGTCACCTCTTTGTCCACTAGAGGTCTGATTGTGGAAAACTGGCTGACCTCATTTCTATCCTCATTACCAAGTAAACCACACTAGCTCTGGAGTCTCAGTCTAAATAGGATATTGAGGAATCCTACCTTCAGTAAAATGCTGGGAGCAATATATTCAGTACATGTGAATCAATAAACAACAGTAATCCCTCTACCATTACATCCATTCACATCAGCACCTTTGGTCATTAGTTACTTAACAGGTTACAAATTCCCTTTCTTACATCATTCTTCAACATTTCTCCATTTGTTTTTAACAATATTATTAAATAGATTGTCTTGTTGAGATCTAGAAATGTCCATTGCATTTTTGATCAACCATAATTGTCATCATATTTAAAAGAGAAATCCAATTACTTTGACCTAGAATAAAGTCAGGGAGGCCATGTTGACTCCGTTTGGCTATCCCTTTTGGTTACCGAATCCCTTTCAATATAATTACAAGTCATCATTTTAATAACCTGTATTATCTTCAATAAAGACTAATTTTTGGTAGTATTTTTAAACTGTACTTACTTATTTCAGACTTTCTCTAATTTTTGATAAATCCTTATACATAGATTATTGATGGAAGTTTCTTGGTATCATTTGTAAGTTTTCTCAGTAATCCGCTACACAATTTGTTTCAAGAGACTTTAACTCGTTTGAATGTTTAGCTACTTGCAATCTATTATAGACCTCAATTGCTTCTTTATTGGTATTTGGTTTATCCTTTTAAGAAAAAAACAGTTCCTTACTGAGAAAAAGAAAACAACAAAAAAAATATTTTCTTTCTCTTTTTGTAATACATCAATATTTCACCACTGGCCCTAGGCACAAAATTTATTTATTGGAACATAATTTAAAATGCCCTTTCACGTGCTCATAGCATATCTACTGCAAATATTAACTCTTTGTAGCTCTGCCCTCTCTCATGATTATAGTATCTGGTCACAGGCCTCCCTGGACTTAGCAAGGATTTGAGGATATGGCATTTCTGTTCTTCATATAAGTTACTTACATGAACTCCTTCTTTTTAGTCTGTTTTTATTGTGGATTTATTTCTAAGAGAAATTTATTGCTTTTTGTTCCTTTTTGGCAACTCTGAGAGAAGGGTATTTATAAAATAAGCTCATTTCTCTTCCTAGACCACACAGCTGTGAAACTCACTATGAAGGACTGAACCTTATGTGTATATGTGTTTGTGATATGTTGTGAAATCTTTTAAAATTCTGTGTTTAGTTACACATATCCACGTATACATATATACACATACAATTATGAAAAATAAAATTTAAGCTGAGGTATGAAACACTACTATGCAGAATGCTATGGTTTAAATGTTTGTGTTCCCCAGAATTCATATGTTGGAATCCTAGTCCCCTGTGTGATATTAGAAGTGGGGCCTCTTGGGAGGTGACTAAGTCATAGGACATAGCCTTCATGAATAAGATTAAGACCCTTATAAAAGAGCCCCCAGAGAGCTTTCTTACCCCTTCCACTATGTGGAAACACAGCTATAAGACCCTATGAACCAGAAAGCAGGTTTTCTCTAAACACCAAATCTGCCAGTGCCTTGATCTTGGGCTTCCCAGACTCCAAACTGTGAGAAATAAGTTTTTGTTGTTTATAAGTTACCCAATATATGGTATTTTGTTATAGAATGACCAAGACAGAACTTGCAAAAAGGACATGGGAGGAAATTGATTCATTGCCTTTATAATTCCCATTCATACATATGGCATAGAGAGGCCAGCAATTGGAAATTAGAAAAAGAATTTTGAGGATTGCTTTGGAGTGAGTTGTCCTATATATCTCACCTCTTTCCTTTTAGTGGGAAGGAGCAGGAGGATACCTCCTTAGGGAACTGGACTTCCAAGGGACCACATGGAGAAGTTATGTGACTCTCATTCCCATCTCCACCAAAGTACACAAATATAGTTTGAGTGGCACTGTGAACTTGTGTCTGAATCATCTTTAAGAATCCAAAGCTTGAATGTTAGCTGGGTTGGCCCATGATAGCAGAGTACAAAGTTGCAATTTAGTAAATAATGGAGCTCCCAGAGTTTGTCAAGGGAAAGGAAGAGGTGTGGCCATGTGGGAGGTAAAGCCCACAAGATGAAACTCTGGATCCTTTCCAAGAGTCTGAGTGGATGGTAGTTGGGATCTCAGCTGAAGGAAGCTGGCAGTGGTCTAATGTTCAGAGGTTATAGGAGGAGCCACAACTAGTTGGAATACTGATATTGCCTGTGTCAAGGGACTTCGGGCAGTAAGTTTCCAACTGTGGGAGATCTTCAAATAACTCAGAATAGTGCTATGAGAGAAAGAAGCAGCTCTGAATACCAGGCCAAGTTCAGAAAGACACGAGAACATCAGCTTCACTCCAACCAGTCAAAACAACCCACAGAGCAAAAATAAAAATCTCCTTTTTCATGGTGGTGAGGAGCTTCTCAGGTATAGAGAAGAAAATGCTAAGTTTTTATTTGTAGGCACTTCTTTTGTCATAGGCCCACATTAGGGAATAATGTCAGCCTCGAATGTACTAGAGAGTTTCTATTGTCACACAGGATTGAACAGCTAAATTATAGAATTGAGCCTGTGTTTTGCAACTAAATGAGACTGTAAGAGTTTTTAATTCCTTCAGAGTGACCAGGCTGTCATGGGGGTTTTGATCCAGTTGCTTGGGAAGAACTAGACACTGATTGTTTGAAGGAACCACAGTCAAAAAATAAACATGTTATAATTGCTCTCTATTAGTCTTGTTTGTTACCCAGGAAAACCACTATAATAGGCTAGAACACATGGTTCCTGCTTTAAGTCTAAATATCTAGTATATTAGGCAAGTTTTAATAATATGGTATATTTATGATTATCTCCTGCTTTCTCCTAGTTACCTTGATTGTTTCCCATTCTTGGCTTTGTTTCTTCTTTTTGTAGACAAGCCTGAGTGATAGTCCTTTACAATCTAACCAAACACTTCTTCCAATGAACATTATTTTCTGTTGTAATCTATGTGTCCTACTATCCATGGCTTTCCTCCAATTATTCACTTGTGTTTTCATTGGTGACTTTGCTTTTTCTCAAAATTTTATCATCATAACTTAAACTTCTTTTGTACACAAAATGTCTGTCTTTAACATATTCAACTGCTCTCCAGTGAAGCGCAAACTTTTTGTTTAGTATTTCTATTTATTTAGAGGATCAAGATCTCTGCTGCTTGTCATCACCTAATTTAACAGCAGTTTTATTTAAGGATGAGACATGGGTGTGGTGAGCAGGGATGCATCCAGGATAAAGACCTATGTTCTCATCCTAACTTGCAATACTGTTGCTGGTCTAAATGAATACGTATAATGGTTATCAAAGCTCCATAAAAAATCAGTATTTTCAGAAATAGTGAGGATATATCATTTTTATCTTTTTTACATAATTTGCTATAAAAAGGGCATTTGGAAAATTTTAATTTCATCGATACTCACTTAACCAAAAAGGTCAGAGCCACATTGCTGTTGATTTAGGATCATAACATAAATATTTTTGAAGAATCATTGTTTCGTATACTAAACTGATTGAATATAATCTACTTTAAAATTGCATAGTCCCGAGGAAAAAATTAAAAAGTGTAATTATTGAATATAATGTGACAAATCAGTCATATAAGAAAAACTCACATTTTCTAGTTACTATAAGAATAATTATGGATAAGTAACATCTCTCCTTTATGTGAAGGTGAAAACATATTTACAGAAGCAAAGTTGTTTTTTCTCTTAATCTGTGATTAGTTTGTTCTCACACTGTTAATAGAGACATACCAGAGACTGAGTTATTTATAAAGGAAAGAGATTTAGTGGGCTCACAGTTCCACATGGTTGGGGAGGCCTCACAATCATGATGCAAGGTGAAAGAGTAACAAAGTCATGTCTTATATGGCAGCAGGCAGGAGAGTGTGTGCAGGAGAACTCCCCTTTATAAAACCACCAGATCTCATAAGATGTATTTACTACCACAAGAATAACATAGAAAAGACCTGTCCCCATGATTCAATTACCTCCTACTAGGTCCCACACATGACACATGGGAATGATGGGGAGCTGCAATCCAGGATGACATTGGTGGGGAACAAAGCTAAACCGTATCAATCTGTTGTGTAGAAAGAACTAAAAAACAAAACAAAACAAAACAAAAAAAGTAGGAATGCCTGAAAGGTGAATAAAGCTGATATCTTTTATAGTAACAAAAAGTTGTTTTGATATTTAAAACTGTGCGAAACAACAGGAAAATCATCTTTTAAGGTTTATAAATGCCAATTAGAAAAAATTAAGCATGACAAGCTCAATTGTTGAGAGTGATGTACAAATATAAAAATTATACCTAAGATTTTCAGCTCAAATGTCTTGCACTATAGAAACTAGAGTGGTTGGAGAAACAGCAGGCCATTGGAAATTTATAGCTACAACTAGGAAAATTTCACAAAGAGTTTTCTTAGTATTGATTGAATCCCACACATTATCATTGACCAAGGAGCAACAAGAGAAATAATAAATTGTTCAGGTGAGAAACATCAGTTAATATCTAGTAAAGGAGAACTTGAAGTTTAATGTCTTGGGAAGATTTTCAAAGATTACAATTTATTGAAGAGAAAAATACTGAAAATAAAAATAAATTAGAAAAAAAACAGTCTGTCAAATAAAAAACATGAATCTCAGGGAGATAACAATAACCAGCTTCTGACAAACAGTAATTAATTAAAGCAGAACTCACAATGAAGCTACATCTCATACCTATTGTTACTTTTGGATATACTTCTGCATTTGATAAAAAATAATTATCCTTTCCATTTTATCTCAAGATCTAGAATAGAAAGATTAAAATGTTTTAAAATGTCACAATAAACTGAACAGCATCAGAAAAAGAAATGAATGAATCAGTTACACAAAAGAATGAATCAAATGAATGTATCAGTTATACAAAAGATCACTTACATCATTTCTGTCATTGTTTATTAATCTTTTCTGCATATTTTGGCAGGAGTAAATTATTGCATCTTTTTTGTTGTTGTTCAGCATTCTTTTTTTTTTCAAGCCTTTGATCTATCTTTTTTTATGTTGACATTATAAAGGAAGAATGTAAAGAAGACTGACATTTATAGGGTTTCATCTACACCCTAGGAACTGTAATGGACATATTAAATACTATTATTTAATTTTTGCAAAATTTCTTGAGGTACATAGAATTAGCTTTATTTTTCAGATGAATCACATGCATGATTTGTCAAGAACTATAAAGCTACTGATGACCAAGCTCAGTTAGTACGCTTTCCACTACATCACAGAATTTCCAAAAGCAATTGGTAGTTATAATTATGACCACAGAATATTCTGGAATCATCAAAGTAGGATTAAATAATCTTCAGTGTGCAGTATTTGTTTAGTTTTGAAAGGGTAGAAATAGTTTTCCTTAACAAGCAATTCACATGGTTATATTTTATCACTGGAGGTAGAAATAATACAAAATGCTCAAAGTTACATAAGGGAGCACATTCCTTTGGTGGGCTTCTCCCAAGTCCACGGTCTCAGCTGTGAGGAGATACCCCGGCTTTCCTCATGTTGTTCCAGTCTCTGCTTAAAGAACTTGTGCTTTCTAGTTTCTTCCAAGCTTCAAGCCCCATAGATCACTGACTTCCACTCCCATATGCTCAACCTTGAGAAGTCCTTTACACAAACAGGGCAGCTGCATTAATGACAGACTGAATAAAGAAAATGTGGCACACATATATTATACAATACTACGCAGCCACAGAAAAGAATGAGTTCATGTCCTTTGCAGGGACATGCATGAAGCTGGAAACTATTGTTCTCAGCAAACTAACACAGGAACAGAAAACCAAACACTGCAAATTCTCAGTCATAAGTGGGACCTGAACAATGAGAACACATGGACACAGGGAGCGGAATATCACATACAGGGCCAGTCAAGGGGTGGGGGACAAGGGCAGGTAGAGCCTTAGGACAAATACCTAATGCATGCAGGGCTTAAAACCTAGATGATGGGTTGATGGGTGCAGCAAACCACTATGGCACATGTATACCTATGTAAGAAACTTGCACATTCTGCACATGTATCCCAGAACTTAAGGTATTAAAAAAAATAGGGAAGCTGTTTACCGATCCACCTTCTCTGACTACTCAAATACATCATTACTTCCTGGCCCTCAGTATGCAGGCTAATTTTATTGCAAAGGTTTATGTTCCCAGAGGAATTGTTAAATGATATATCTGTGTCGTAATTATTTTAAATAGTGGCATTCACATGAGGCATCTCTGTCACAGTGATTTGCATATAGTGGGCAGCCAATACATTACAATTGAATACAATGTAATTCTATTAAAAGCCATAGAGGGGTCATTATTCAAGGCAAAGAGATAGCAAACTGGATGCACAGTGGAATCAGCTTTAAAATATGCAGATTCCCAGGATTCATACCAAATAAAATAAGCCAAAATATCCAGTGTTGGTACCAGGATTCAATTTTTCAATGGCTCTCCTCAGCCTCCCAAGGCAGAGAATGAGCTGTTTTGAGGAACACCTGAGAGGAAATGAAAAGCCTCCCTCATAGCCTTGAGTGCAGAAGGAGTGTAGTGAGAGGAGGTTTGAAAGTTGGGAGGAACCAGATTGGGGCGAGTTAAGGTGTTTATATGCGGTCAAGGAGGCAGTGGGGAGACATTTAATTTGTGCTTTAAAAAGATCACTCTCTAGAATGTTGTGAATATACTGATGAGGGCTGTGGCAGAGTCAGAGAGCCAGTTACGAGGGGATTATTGGTCCTGATGATGAAGAGTTGACAGTCTCCTTGATTAGGACAAAGTCAGTGGCTGGAGAAATGGGGGTAAGCTCAGGGATTAGTGAGATATTTGGAAGACCAGATAGGCAGAAATTAATAACTTACTGGATAAGTGGGATTAGGAAATAAGAGGAATAGACTCTACTTCCAAATCCTAACAAATAATTTATTAATGCTGAATAATTATCAGGACTGAAATTCCACACATTTTAAAAATTAGATAGATGTCACTGAGACTTAATTAGCACTCTGATTTAGAGAAAAAAGGAATTTGAGGTCATATGCCCCCTTTGTTCCATTCGTCCTATTTCAATTATCTAAAAAGATATTCTTCCATTATATGCATATTTCGACCAATATTAGTGTTGTTATCCCTTACCTAACATTATATATAAACTTAATCTCTCATATTACAATTTTGGTTTATTTAGTGTTCACCTGTTCTCTTTGTACACCGACTGGCTGGCTAAATCTTCAGCCTTGAATGAGTCATTCTGGGTCATTACCATGACTCATTCACAGGCTACAAATGAGCATGACTTCATTGTAGAAGGAAATAGAGGTTGCCTTGAAGATTTGACTTATAAAATTTTGGGGTTATGCTATAGACAAGCCTAACTTTAACCACAGGTTGTATTCAAAATACTGTAATTTTCTCATTATCTAAAAGTTTCACATTCTGGCTCCTTTTTATACAACTTAACAGTAAGGGAAGGAGTTCCTCAGGTTGCCTACTTCCCATAAAAAATAGAGTACATAAAAAGGTAATTCATAAAAGAAAAAATATTTGCTGCTAAAATGTTTAAAAATAATTTGACCTGACAGATAACACAAGAAATCCAAATTTAAACAATGACATATAATTTTCACACATAATATTAAAAATAATTCAAAAATAAAAATATCTGAATCCAAAAATGTGCTTGCAAATGAATACATCTCTTATATGACTACAATTTGGTATAAGCTTTATGGAAAGGTATTTGTTAATGTGTATCAAGACGTTTTAAAGAGATTTTTTGCACTGGCCCAATAATTTTACTGTCCAAAAAATAATCTAGAATGTATTAAGATATTTATTAATATATATTTAATTTCAGAGATAGCTATAATTTCAAAAATCTGCAAATAGTCAAAATGTCCCACAACTGTGAAATATTTGATATTAGAAAGCAAAATTGCAGAGTATCAAATTATGGAGTATGAGGTAAAATATGCAAGCAGATTCATATCAAAGAGAACAAGTATTAACAGTGAATATTTGAAGGTTAAAGAATAAGGTTTCTTTGGCCTTTTTTGTGTACATTTCTGAGTACTCCAAGTAATTGGCAATAAACATATGCTGCTTTTGTTTCTAAAAAACCCCCACATTTTTGCATAAAACAGGCATGTCTGAATAGAACTCTCAATTTTGAGGGAAGGATTTACATTCACTTTAATTATTCTACACATTTCAGGCTTTATTTAAACGTTGACAGCTTTTTATTTTCTAAAGTTTTATCAAATTGGGTACACATAATAATTTGTCTTGCTCCACTTCTGCTGTAATTCTGTCCTTTTCTGGTTTCTATATCATAGAGGATGAGAGACTATCACAGCACTGCCAGACTCCCCTGCAGCTATGGTAAGTGTTTGTGACCTAGATCTCTGTAGCAGATACACCTGCTGAGATGTAGAGGAAGAAGTGGTGGCCTTGGGCAATGAAGCAGGGTTCCTGGGCAAACCTGGGGGCAGAGTCATCTGGCTTGCCTGACCAGCTTTGTGGACCCTCCAGACATCCAGCCTCAGCATCGCAGGTATTGAGCCATGAGCAGTGATGATAGCAGTGTTTTCACTAGAAGAAACATGTGCTATTAAAGTAACATTATTCATGGCACTCCTAAGAAGTCTGAGTTACGTAACGTTTAAAAATAACTCCTTCCTGGGCCGGGCACGGTGGCTCATGCCTGTAATCACAGCACTTCGGGAGGCCGAGGCTGGCGGATCAAGAGGGCAGTAGATCGAGACCATCCTGGCCAACATGGTGAAACCCCCTATATACTAAAAAAATACAAAAGTTAGCTGGGGGTGGTGGCACGCACCTGTAGTCCCAGCTACTTGGGAGGCTGAGGCAGGAGAATTGCTTGAACCCTGGAGGCGGAGGTTGCAGTGAGCCGAGGTCGTGCCACTGCACTCCAGCTTGGCACCTGGCAACAGAGCGAGACTCTGTCTCAAAAAAAAAAATAAATAAATAAAAATAACTCCTTCCTTAGATGAACAGGGATTTTGTTGCTTTCAACAAAGACCCAGTTGCAATAATTAATCAGGACCATGTTGGCAAATGTGTCATTAGGTGTATTACTTTTTGCCACAGTGAATGACATTTCCATGCCAGTTTTCCATGGTTCTCTCAACCTTATTTATCAATCTTCTTTCTTAAATTCTCCCCATGAACCCTCTGTCCAGATGTTTGTTTTCTTGCTGTTTGGTGAGTATTTCCTTTGTGTTCTATTCTTGGTAGCATTATTCATGTTGGTGCTGACCTGGGAATACCCATGCTTTATCTTCCCCAGTCATCCTTCCAGGCTAAGCTATAATCTTGTCCTCCTTCTTGGAAGCTTGCCTGCCTCCTCCAGTGCTCACGGATCTTCCAGTTTCTGAATGGTTTCAGCCCTTTATTCAGCACAAAATGTTTGGTCTTTAATGTTGACTAGTTTTGTATTGAAAGCCAATTACTGAGTGTGCCTATGATCTAATCTCTTTTAGAGTATTGTATTTCTACAATACTCCCTCTACAGAAGTCTCTCAGAGTTCTGATATGCACCAGGGATAGTGCCAGGCCCTTCTCAAGAATATATTAGTATAATGAATGCCAACGATTCACTTATGTACTTAAAGAATATTCTGGTAGAATTAAGTTAACCAGAAGATTTGGGGAATGCTATGGTTTGGTTAGTTAAATTTTCAGTTTAGCGGAGAGATACGCAAATGATCTTTTCTCTGACTTTAATTGGGAAGTGTTATCTTGAGTGCATTTGCTCACCTTTTTGTCTAAGGAAGTACATGAGAATAATGCACTATAATGTGATGTGCTCAGGTGACCTCTTCTCAAAAGAAGTAAATTCTGTTGTTTTTGCAACTGGAAGTGATTTCAGTCTTTGAGTTGTCATAGCACTTTACGGCCATCATAAGAATATTGCCTTATTTGGTTTTTACTGTTGTCTTAATAAATTTATAAATTATTATATTGTTTCTATTGTTGTATTTTTATTGTTGCATTGTTGTATTTTTTACTGTTGTATTAGGCACATTAAAATCTATCATTCAGTTACAAACTGACATGATAAAGAAATGGCTTCTTCTTTTTTAACTTTTTTATTCCCCTCTAAACCTGATCCAGTGTCATAAAGATAGAAGGTGCTAAAATCTTAAATGAATCGAGACAAGAGTACAAAAAGTCAGTCCTTTACATACCAGAATAAGAGATTTTTTTTCCCCAGAAGGTATAGAATTTGGGGTTAAATTTGTAGTGCCACCAAGACAAATTAATAAGAAGTTATTTTTTACAAAACTTTCATTATGAGCTTATTTTCAAGCTATTTGACAATCCTCCATTGAGAAAACTGAAATAAGTTTGTAGAATTGAGCATTTTTGTTATTTTTTCTTGGGTAAGTGTGATTTTTATTACATTTTTTCTAAATTTTCCTTTATGACAAAAAAATCACTGTTATTTTAATTTCTATATTTTGTCACATTAGTTCTTAGTCTGACCTCTCATAAAATTCTTCATGGATATACCTTATACCTCTGAAGTTAATTTGTAATTTTTTTCACTCGAATTTGGATACCTTAAATATTTGTATACTTTGTGTCCTGGTTTTGAATTTTTTTTTTTTTTTTAAGAATCATGAGCTTTAGCCAGAAGTTATGTTGTCTATATATATTATTATCTAATTTTCTTTAATACTAAAAATGCTACATAGAAAATGTTGTGAATTTGAAGGTACATATGCTGTAGTTGGGAGGGCCTCATACAGTTTGCTTTATTTTCTGGGACACTGAGAAACATGTTGATGAATATACAGACACAGGACAAGAAGCATAAGCAGTTGAGTGAGTGGCTGTGCTACCAATGGGCACATATTCCACAGAAAAAGCACCAGGAACTCAGAAGATCTTGTCCCTTGCTGGCAGTATGTGAATTGCAATAATAATATCTGTCTTCATATCAGAGTCATGATAAGATATGTGAAATTCTTAAAAATGTTGAAGTGTCATAAAAAGAATGCAATTTGATACTGAAAATTTTACTTTTTAAAATGCTTTCTTAGATATCAGGCTTTTTTTTAAGTCACATGATAGTCCTCTGATATAGCTGGGCCAAGCTTTATACTTTCCATTTTATTGATGTGGAGAAAGTAAATGGTTCAAGTTTGCTTGGAAACAGAAATTCAGATAATAGGAAAGTATTTTAACTCTGTATCCAACACGATTTTCACTATATTATACAGTCTACCTTTTTCATATTAAGAATAACTCTATTACCAATAAACATGGTAAGTTCAAACTACTTCAGCTATCATCTCATCCTGGCTCCAGCTCACTAAAGGGTAAGTAGAATGAGGAGTTCTAGGTGTCAGAGGTGGGGATATATAACTTCTAACAGTAGCATACTGGGACACGTTTAACAACTGGCTCTCTGGAAAACAAAATATTCTAATTGGTAGTGTGCGCCAATTTCTGTGGTATAAGTACTCCCATCGTGGCTGACTTTGGGCTACTATTATGATGTCACCGCGTAAGAAGTTGGGAAAAAATGAGATGTGCACACTGATGCTTGCACAGAGAGACAAGGATAACTGTCTTTGGCAGATAAACAAGACACAGGCACAAGTAAGTAAAATATAAAAGGAAATGTCTTTTAAGAAGGGAGCAGCTTAGGAATCTTACTAGAATCATGGGCACTCTCCACAAGAGGAAAGTTCACCACATAGATCCCAGTACAGCTTACCAACCATCCACTGGGGAGAGCCATTTCCACAATGAAGTGTTTCAGAGAGTGCCCTGCACATAGTTAAGGAGCAGGAGTGCCAGTGGCTGGAGCACAAACCTAAGAAATAGACAGCCTTCTTACCAAAAGTGCATTTTCATTTAGCATGATACGTCTAGTGAGGAAATAAATGCCATCTCTCTATAAACATTATGAGCAGAATATTGAAATAAGGGGGATTTAGGGGGTGGTTCAGAAGGGAAACTTTCAGCTCTTTAGGTGGAGGTCCAAGCAGCATAAATGGTGACAACTTCCTCCTCCTCTTAAGGAGAAAACCTGAGCAATCTTTCTAGTCAGCACTACCACTTGCTGTACACATCGCCTTGCTCAATTTACTCCAATATACCACCGTAAATTGGTACATTTACAGCCTCCAGTTTACTACCATAGTTTTTGGTTGTTCACCTCAGATTGTATGAAGGAAACTACTGCTAAGTTCATAAAAGGAGAAACATTCCAAACTTGGCCAAAATAATAATCACATATGCTACCTAGGTTGTTAATAATTTACCATGAATTTAACTTATTGGTTATTCCTTAGACAGTTTGCCATGTGCATTATTTATGAGGTTTTTCTACTTTGGTGGACTATAGCTGTCATATTAATTTTTAATCAAATTGTGGAATTTTGTAAGTAATTCTTAAAGCCAGGTGAATACAAACACAAAAGTTATCTAGGGAATAGTATTTAAATGTATTCTATTCCTAGGAACACATTTGCCGTTCACTTTAAACATCAAATATCAAAATAATTTTAAGGAAAATAGTTAAGACAGGCCATCTACATTCAGTTTCTCTAAGTAAACCTAGAGCTTACTTATGACTATAAATTTTACATATTTTACTCTTAAAGAAAAAGCCAGGAACTGAATATTTATAATCCCAAAACTGTCCCGTTCTTTATTGCATTCCTTAGGGGCTTTTACCCAGCCCAAGGAGAACAGAGTAACTGACATTCTCTGCAATCTGCCAAGTGCTAAATTCTTTTCCTCCAAATGCATTGCAAACATTATCTTAGTATTAAAATGCATAAATTTGAGAAATTATGAAAGGAAAGACTTAGCCGCTTCAATAAATTATGAACAGGGCTAATTATCAACCCACTTAAGATGAAAGCACACAGTCCTGGACATTGCTATCAAATATATTGTAGATGGAATTTCTGGTGCAAATTTTCAAGAGCTGAGAAATATTATTGTTATTACAGACTAAAAAGCAAAAATCTGTGAAATACAGATCCTGTAAAAGAAGCTTCTCTTTTACCAGATTCTATCTGACTTGGTAGGAAAAAGTCAGGTTTATGTATTGAGTTAGAATCAACAAATCTGGTTTTATGTGCAGGGTTTCTTAGTTATTTACTGGCTTCGTAACCTTGGATTAGTCATCAGACTTCTCAGAGCCTCGTCCCCTTACCTGGAAAATGAGGACTGTGATGCCATCTGTACCACAGAGCTGTAAGAACTAGATGGTAATATGGTATGTAAAGCTTCTGTAAGGAATTTTTATATTGTTATGCTTATATTATGTGTGTGAGACTGAAGGAGACCCAGTCTTATAGGATCACCTCCCCCTGGACTTCCACACTGCATTTCAATAGAAAAAAAGGCTGGCCAACTGGCGCCTCCTAAATCACCTTCCTGTAAGTAGCAGGCATGATATGGGGGAATCTCTCTGGAAGACACTGTTTTTACTTAAACAAGATCAAACCCTCACTCCACTCCTCCATCCAGAGACCAGAAACCCTTTCACATGTAATTCCTAAAACTGTAAACCCAAGACCCTTGCATATGTGATTTCTAAGCTGTAAACCCAAGACCTTTTCACTTGTAATTTCTAAGGCTGTAAACCTAAGATCCTTTCATGTGTAATATCTAGAGTGTAAGCCTATATAAAGGCAGAGCTTCTCTTTGTTAGGGGAGTTTGGCTTTTTGGACAAAACATAAAGCCTTGTTCCCGGGCTGTAATAATAAAACCCCTTCCTTTTCTAGTTTGGTGTCTGAGAGGTCTGTTTCTAGCGGCCGCTCCTGCTTCAGTATATAAAGCTCCTGTAAGGAATTTTTATATTATTATACTTATATTATGTGTGTGAGACTGAATTTGATATAAAAAACCAAAGGACATTATCTCAACCACAGAGAGATGAGGCCTAAAACAAAATGGCAATGATTTAAAGTGCATTGAAAACACATATATGATTGAATCCTTTGAAGAAAAAACACATTCCTAGAGGGCCATAGAAACTCAAAGAATAGCATAAAGCAATGCGTCCTAGCCCTGTATTTAGGAATAGGTATCATTCATTTACACAATGCTTTGATGTACAAGGTTTTAATAAAGTTAGAAATAAAATAAACTTTTTTCCTATAGTGTTTTCCTCTAGTTTTTTTCAAGTTTATTGCATGGAAATTTGCTTGTACATACTGTTTTATTAAGAGAATCATATAAGAAACTTGCACTCTCACCTTTATAGCTAACAACTAAGTTACCAGAATCACATCTTTGTGTGTAGATTCCTTTGAAGACAAGGATAGTACTGAATGACAAAGCTCCTGTGAATACCAGAGCCAGATTTCTCAAATTTTACTGTATGAATGAATCACTTGGGGTCCTAGTTGATTTAGTAGGTCCAGGGTGGGATTGGTGGTAGGGGTCTGAGATTCTGCTCAGGTGGTGCTGATGTTGCAGGAACATATTGCAGCAAGGAGAGATGATAGAGGATGGGATCCCAGAGGGCTCATCCATCTTTACAGGGGTGAAGGCAGATGGTGTGGCTGCAGAGCCTGGTGGTTGGTGGATCTGGCAGTGAGTACATGAGAGCACAAGGCATGATGAATTCCCCTACATTTTCTACATGCGGAGGACAGATTTGCTCTCAAAACTTACTCTTCCAAGGGCTTATTTCTTAAAAATATAGTTTTCTAATTATTTTGAATGTTTAATACAGTCCCTAAACATAGACTTTGAATTTGATTACTCTAAAGTCATCTCTTTGGTGAAACCTAAGCATGGGTATCATTACATTTAATATCTAACTGGGACAGATGGCATAGAGCATCTGGAGTCTCAGAGGCAATGGACTACTTGTTGACTGCCTGCACCTCTAACTGACTGAGACAAAGGGATGGAGAAAAATATGATGCCAGAAATAGACGCCTCCCCTCCTTTATTCAAACCTGCTATGGAAACAGTTGGGTCATTTTTTTTCTAAAGTTGCCTGGCTAAGTTATAGAAAGGATTAATGTTTTATTCAATTGAAGACTCAAAAAGAGAGTTTACTCTGACCTGGTATATGGAGCAGTGGTGGGTGGAGGATGGGTGGATGAGATGGTTATTGAAGAATTAGTTTAAGAATGTAGAAGAAAGCAGGTAAGAAGATACTCATTCCATCTTCAGGATGATGAGCCATTTTGCAAAGTCCAGCTGAGAATCTTTATCCTCTGGTTACACTTGTAATCAATTCTTGCTTAGCACTTTTCTGTGCCTTTGGATATTACAGTAATTGATCTCACTGTAAGCACTAGTGAACAGATAAATGAGTAAAGAGGCTAAAAAGGGGCTAAATTTTCTATAGATCTCTCCTGAGAGCTGTATTGGCTCAGTTTATATAATATTAGCAATTATGTCTTCTATAATTGAGCAGAAATGCCCATGAAAAATGAATGAAGAAATGCCAAGGAATTAATCATATTTTAAACTAATGAAAGATTTACTAAATGGTTTGCTGTGGTATTTTATTATCCAGACTTAAAAATAAAAATATACATACATGAATCTTGGCGAATTTTCATTTTTACTTTTGCCCTTCTATATTTCTCTCCTTTTCTGCTTATTTATGGTAACTTTCCATAATATTTTCCTCTACATATCTGAAATATTTGAAACCTCAAATAATAGAATGCTTAATATGTGCAAGGCCATATCTTAAATGCTGCAGGAATTTACAAGGTAGTCAGGGAAATACAATGGGTACAAGGTAACAGTCATACTAACAGGCCTCATGAGTTCGATAACTTGCTCTTTGAATACAAATGATTTAAATTCCAGCTAGGGTGAGCAAGAAGTTGCATAGAGTAGTTGGCATGTTAATGGTAAATTGAAAGAATGGGTAGAATTGAGAAATGCAGGGCTTGAGGAACAAGATCATTTCAGGTTCAGAAGGCAGCACAAACAAAGGCATAGGAGAGAAATGAAATACATGCTTGTCGAATAAAAAGTACTTCAGAATGACTGTAGCTTACAATGGCCAAAGGAGTTCCAGGCCTTTCCACTCCTAGGGTGCCACCAAAGGTTCGTCTCCTTTCCAGATTCAGTATTGACTTCATCTGTTCCCCTTCCTAAAACACCTCTAGCTTGTCCCCATTGTTTAACTACTATCCACCCAGTTTCTTCTTCCTTTTCCACGAACAGAAACTCTCCCTCTTATAGACCCAGCCTTTGTATGTCTTACTTACTTAACATTTAATCATATACTTTTTTGTGTGTGATCTGATTGTATTATTGCTTAATATTTTACATACACCTGTTTGATTTTTTAATCTATATGACAAAGTTTGAAGGTTCTTGAGATCATAAACTTGTTTATAATTGCCTGTATTCTCTAGCATCTACAGTTAGGCCTACATATACGGTAGCTGCCGAATAAATGTTAATTGCCTAAATGAACATATAACTAGATGTATGTATGAATGAATGAAGTAGATGGAAGTTTAGAACCTAGAAATAAAAAGCTGTGTACTCCATAATCCCTACTAATTTTTATAAGAAGGTGACCAATTGTTATCTGCTACGTACAGGACTTCTTAATTTTAAAGATTCCGATTTTCTTTACTATGGTGTTAAGCCATTGAGATAGCTAATAACTAGAGAGATATAAATGTGTCTTCATTTCTAGTAAATCTAATAAGGAATGGACAGCCATCTATCCTTTTTAGATGCATCTATAGTGAGACAATTTCCAAAGCTGGAAGTGGGTTGCATGACTTTTATTTCTGGAAGATGAGTGAACCTGCAATTTTTAAGAATGTGTGGTCCTTTCTAAATCACACGAATGGCCTCTATCTAATGCCTGCAATTGAAACTGCTAACACAAAAAAGCTAACCCCTGCTTCCAGCTTCCATCTATTTGTTTTTAAAATAAAGAACAAATTCTCTCAGTTAATTGATATTATTTTGTGAAAAAGAACTCCATCTGGTTAGTTGTGACCAGTATCTCACTAACTGCTTCATTCTGTTTAATTTATGTGTCCCTGGCTAGACAGGTAACTAGATTCTACAGGAATAGAACTAAACTGTGACACTTCTTCCTTTCCATTTCTGACTGTAGTGTCTTTAGCTATAAGTAGTTATGTACTGTGTAGTTATGGCCAACTGACAAATCATAAGATCTGTATCATTTCTAGTAATTATATGAGATTAGTTTTTCATGGATTTCCTACAAAAATAAATACAAATCCTTTTTCAAGGGTTTGAATACAAGGTTTTTAATTAAAATACTTAAAAGAATTATTGCAACCACTGTGGCACACTGGCTTAAAAAAGTAAAATAGTTATATTGGATCAATATATTTCCAATGACCAAAGTATTTTAATGTTGCCTTAAAATGACATGATGAACCATTTCTCATTATCAAGTAAAGCACATGCATAGAAGTAAATGGCTATCTCTTCCAGCTCTGGCGATCTGAGGCTTGCCTGGTTCTGTGTTCTATGACCACTGATCATGATGATCCAAGAAATTTCAGTATCTCTTAGATGACAGGACAGACACCACAGCCTGTTATTCAGTTGTGGTTTGTTTGGCTCTGAGGGTATTTCACTGTGGATAAGGTCTCTGACTTTGGCCAGAACGTCTCAACAAACTTCCACATTGCTTACAGAAAATGAACCGATGAGAAAAATGAACACAGGCAACAGGTTTGTGTCCCTGTTTTTGCACTTTGAGGAATAAATTTTCTCTTTGGACCTAATTTTCCTCATCCATAGAATGGGTTAGGCATACCTTTCCTAAAGGTGAATTATAAAGAATTTAGACAATATAATGAATGTAAATCTCTTTGTACAGTATTTAGTGCACAAGAGTGGCTCAGATTACATTTTTTTCTAATTTTTTTTTTCTCTTTGGTCATGGGGAGCACATTCAGGCAAAACTAAAATCTCTGTTTGCAATACCTCATGGAACTGACCAGGTTAAAATTGTCTTAAATGTCATAATTGCAAATCTCTCAATGATGAATTAGCTATTCTGAGTGGCGAGAAAGTACTACCCAGCTCACTCACTGCACAGGTTGGCAAAGCTGGCCTCTACTAACATTTCCTAGAGATGCTGGTTCAGTTAGGATGGCCAGATTTAGCAAATATTAGAAAAATATTTGAGCACAATGTTTGGGACATAGTTATGCTAAAAATTATTTATTGTTTATCTGCAATTCACATTATTAGTGGGTATCCTGTCATTTTATCTAAAAACTCTATCCCAAATTTGTTTATAAAATATTTACTATAGGCTGGGCGTGGTGGCTCATGCCTGTAATCCCAACACTTTGGGAGGCCGAAGCGGGCAGATCACGAGGTCAAGAGATAGAGACCATCCTGGCCAACATAGTGAAACCCGGTCTCTACTAAAATATAAAAAGTAGATGCGCATAGTGGCTTGCGTCTGTAGTCCCAGCTACTCGGGAAGCTGAAGCAGGAGAATTGCTTGAACCCAGGAGGCGGAGGTTGCAGTGAGCCGAGATCATGCCACTGTACTCCAGCCTGGCACCTGGTGACAGAACAAGACTGCCTAAAAAAAAAAAAAAAAAAAAAAAACAGAAAAGAAAAACAGAAAAAAAAACTTTACTATAGACACATTACTATTTTTGAACTTATCCTTCATTTTTTCTTTCTTATTGTGTTATCTTGATGTTATATATATTTAAATCCATTGGTTTATTGTACATGACACTACCTTCTATTTGGGATTTGCCACACTAAAAATATTTAATGAGATACAACTCCATCTTATTAAGACACAATAATGTTACTATTTTTGTAAACTGTGTTAAAAGGATCTAAAAGAAGAAGTCAATTTGTTTTATTTATTTATTTATTTAATTTATTTATCTTAATAAGACAGATCAAACCTTTAGGCAGAACTCTATGCACTATCTATATTCATGTTTTTATCTGTCCAGATCATTATCTATTTGGCTTTGTGTTCTATGTTTCTGTCCACAAAATTGTGTCATTTTACTGCATCTCCTCCCTGTGTCTTTTATTTCTCCATGGTCACCAAACTTTATTTTGTTTGTCCTCAGTTTTGAAAACAAATGATTTGTCCCACCTTTCCCCTTCAGGACATAAATAGAGGGGGTGATTCTAATTAGGAAATATCTTAAAGTCTGATGGAAGTAACATATGACCCTGAATTACCTGGTCTAGAGTTACTCTGAGGTAAATGGGAGTTAATTTGATAGGAACAGGAGGATTCAGAAGGTCTGGCGCTCTGGAGAAGTTGTTTTTTGTTGTTATTGTTTGTTGTTGTTGTTTTTTGAGACAGAGTCTCACTGTCACCTGGGCTGGAGTGCAGTGATGCAATCTCGGCTCTGCCTCTTGGGTACAAGAGATTCTCCTGCCTCAGCCTCCCAAGCAGCTGGGATTACAGGCACCCACCACTATACCTAGTAATCTTTTGTACTTATGGGAGAAATGTGGTTTCATCACATTGGCCAGGTTGGTTTTGAATTTTTGACCTCTTTATTCTCCCACCTCGGCCTCCCAAAATGCGGGGATTACAGGCGTGAGCCACCGCGCCTGGCCTGGAGTTACTGTTCCCCTGAGGAACAATAACAACTGTGGCTGAAGGGAAAGGGCACTGGGACTGTCATCCAAATCTTTACATTCAGGTCCTTGTCCTGAAACCTAATAGCAATATGTCCTTGCAACCGTGACTTAATGCTCTGAATTTCACACTTCTCAATTATGTAACTAATTTAAATAATTTTATAAAGAAATTGTATTATTATGTTATAATTTAATTAGAATTCAATTTTTTGCTAACAAACACATTGCTATCCATGAAAATAATTTATGAGCTATAAAGTATTATACCAATATAAGATATTCATTTTGCTATTTGAAATTATGTCATTGTTCAGAACTTATAGATACATCTACTTTGGTAGATGTATTTTAGTATATAGGTTATATATACTAAACATCATTGGACTTAAGATATTGGTTTTGTATGTTCTTCACTGTTTTTACTTCATCTTGTATGTAGTGATATGAAATGTATATCATGGGAGCTTCTTTTTTTCATCTATTAAATCAATAAAATGTAATTTTCAAAAGAAAGGAAAGGAATAAGAGTGAGAATACTACAAAGAATTCCAGAATCTTCAAGGACACTGTTTACTCTCTATGCAGGAAGAGGAACAAACCTAGGGAGGTTTTATTATTTATCAAGCATTAACAATTTATAGATTCTGCTTGATTACCTGCCATTATCCTTCATAAACTTCATTGGCAGCAGGAAAACCTTCATTCAGAACCTGAAGCAAGGGCACCTAAGGGTCCCTTCAATCAGAAGAAAGATGCTGCTGAGATGGGAGCAAGGCTAGAGTTCCTGTCGGTAACATGGAAACTTTTTCTGTGTCTGCATGCTCAGGGCCCCTTTCATTCTGTTTTTGACTGTGTTGTAAAAGAGCCTAGCCATGGCTGATTATAATTCTGCTGTGCAATACGCTTACTCATCTCAAAGAATCCTTGTCTCAACTGATTACTGTTTTGTAACCCTTGCATTCTACAGAGAATCATGTGCTTCAATCCATGCTAGGCATAAAATATCTGTTTTGACAGTCTTTGACTTCACTTAAAGAGTACAGTTTTTAAATAATCAAAGAGGGCTTACGTAATAAAGTTTGAGGTCTCAGAAGTGCTCTTCTGTCAGTAAGGGGGAGAAGAAAAGGCGGCTTTTTAAAAATAGGATCATAGGACTAGAAGGTGTCATGGAGATCATGTAGCTTCAAGGCCTCAGTTTACAGATGGCGAATTGGAAACAAGGAGAAGATAAGAGAAGCTAAAGTGACTTGCCTAAATTCACACAGCTGCTTAGAAAGAGTTTAATCTATAATTTAGATCTCTTAATTTCCAATGAATTTTTCCCTTCACTACACCTTTCAGATTCCTTCTTCCCTCCTTCCTTCCTGCCTATCTCCTTCCTTCCTTCTGCCCTTCATTCCTTCCTTCCTTGTTTTCACTATTATTATTATTCTTTATTAGCTCAATAGTTAAACTGTAGGCTTTGGAGTGAGATTTCCTGAGTTCAAATTCTAGCTCTGACACTTATTAGCTGTGCAACCTTAGGTAGACTGGCGGCTTCTCTATGACCTAGTTTTAAAAAAATCTACACAATGGGCCGGGCGCGGTGGCTCACACCTATAATCCCAGCACTTTGGGAGGCCGAGGCAGGTGGATCACGAGGTCAAGAGATCGAGACCATCCTGGTCAACATGGTGAAACCCCGTCTCTACTAAAAATACAAAAAATTAGCTGGGCATGGTGGCGTGTGCCTGTAATCCCAGCTACTCAGGAGACTGAGGCAGGAGAATTGCCTGAACCCAGGAGGCGGAGGTTGCCGTGAGCCGAGATCACACCATCGCACTCCAGCCCGGGTAACAAGAGCGAAACTCCGTCTCAAAAAAAAAAAAAAAAATCTACACAATGTAAATAAAAACGCTATTCATTTCACAGAAATATTGAAGCTTAAAACATGTAAAAACTCAGTCCTGAGTCTGGCTCAGAAATATATGCCACTATTATTATTACTAATTCACTTTTATTAGTGTCAATTTTAAGATTAAAATGAATACATTTGAAGTGCTCAATTCTTTCATCTCCCATGTGATTATTAGAAAGTCAATACTCAGTTATAGAGTGACAATCGAATTAGATAAGAATTACTAGAATTCATCAGCAAAGATGGTTGTAAGCAGTGAAAATGAAAAAGAAAAGTAATCATAGGCAGCTATATATGGAGGAAAACCTTAAAGAATTTAATTATTGGGAGAAGACATGGAGGCAATATGGTTTTTCAAGAGAACTGGTACAATACTCAAATAGATTTGAATTTTGCAACTGCCACTTAAAAATTGTATAATTTTGGGAAATTCTTTAACACTCTGTGTTGTTTTACTTAGCTATACCGTTCAGATAGCTGTCAGGATAAAATAAGCAATGTTTTAGAACTATGCACTACGGTAGATAATAAAGGTGATAATAACAACAGGTTGGCATAACAGATGGACTGATTAACAGCAGCAACTAAGTCAGCACCTAAGACAGAGAATAATGGCATATTTGCCAAGATAATGTATAAAGAAAAATACAATGCTGTAGAAGCAACACCTTCAGAAGCAATAGGCTCTCTCTGTCAATGTTTTAGACCAGAAATTGGCAAACTACAGCCTGGCAAACAAATTCTGTCCCTATTACCCACAAGTTTAGAATGGCTTTTACTTTTTTTTATTGTTGTTTGTTTTTGAGATGGAGTTTCACTCTTGTTGCCCAGGCTGGAGCACAATGGCACTATTTCGGCTCACTGCAACCTCCACCTCCAGGGTTCAAATGATTCTCCTGCATCAGCCTCCTGAGTAGCTGCGATTACAGATATGTGCCACCATGCCCAGCATACTTTTGTATTTTCAGTAGAGATGGGTTTTCACCATGATGGCCAGTCTGGTTTTGAAATCCTGACCTCAGGTGATCCACCTGCCTCTGTCTTCCAAAGTGCTGGGATTACATGCATGAACCACCATGCCCAGCCAGCCTTTACATTTTTAAAATGAGTTTTTAAAATATAAATAACAGTTTATGACATGAGAAAATTCAATGAAATTTGAATTTCAGTGTCCTTAGTTGGAGTTTGATTGGAATCCAGCCATGCCCATTCATTTCATGTTGCTCATGGCTGGGTTCACATTGCAATGGACAAATTGAGTTGTTGTACCAGAGTATGTTGGGTCCAAAAGGTCTACAGTGTATATGATCTGACCTTTACTGAGAAACCTCTATTTTAGACCACAGAATTACCGGTAAGAGAATATATTTTCAGCATCTCTAGAGCCAGACACTATAGGATCCAGCCCTACAGGGTTCTGTGAGCCGCTCCCAGCTGGTGCAGAGACCAGAAATTGTAGAAATAAAAACATAAGACACAGAGATAGAGAAAAGAGAGTCTGGGCCTAGGGGTCCACTGCTACCCAAATTATGGAGACCAGCAGTAGCTCCAAATGCCTGGACGCTCTCACTTTTATTGAGTTACAAATCTGGGGGCAGGGTAGGTAGGGCGTGGCTTTGGTGGTGAGAGACTGGGGGCAAGGTAGATAGGGCATGGCAGTGATAGGGTCAAGTACATCACGTGTCATTTGGGTAGGGGCTCAGGAATTTCTGGCACCTGAAGTGAGGTAAGGAGCATAATGCATCAGCACTTTTTCCATACTTATCAAGAAAGAACAAAAACATTAAGATTTAGATTACTATTATTGATTATCTTTTCTAAGAAAAAGGGAACCAGGTGCAGATGCAGAGCATGAGAGTAGACATGGAACGTGATCACTGAAGCACAATATCACATAGAGACAGTTAAGCCCCCAGATGTCTGTGGGCCTCTCTGACAGTCATCAGGCCTACTGCAAGAGCTTGGAAAAATGGAGTTTTCTCCTAACTCTTCCAGGGAAGGAGACATCTCAGCTTTTTTGGATGTCTCCTTCCCTAGCTGGCTAAATAGTGGGCGCTTTCCCAGCGCTGGCACTGCCAAGGCGCCCTCCAGCAGCCCTTATGCGGGCATAACAGAGGGCTTAGAGCATCTTGCCTTAGTGTCATTCATTTCACAATGTCACCCCAGGTTCACACTTCCGACCTGAGAGGCATTAGTAAAAGAATTAAGATCACCTATGAATAACTAAGATCACATATGAATAACTAATAACTACTACTACGGTTACATTTCTAGTTACTTTCTTCTTCATTATTTATATGGAAATAGGCTGAGGCTTTTTGCTCCTGACTCAGCACTTAAGGGATCTCCCAGCTACAAGACATTCCTCAGAAATTAACTCAGTTGACATCGAAGCAGAGAAGTGACATCATGGATTAACAGATGAGGAGAGGAGAGCTTTTTCGATGTACACAAATAAACTGAAGGAGATCAAGAAAAAGTTGAGCACAATTATTTATGTCAATGGTTGCTTTCAATGTATGGGAAAGAAGATGATGGAATAAAAGTAGAAATTACTAAAGAATGGAGGTTCTTTAAAAGCAAAGCTAAAAACTGGGCAAAAGAGGCTTTATTTTTCTCAGACAGGAAATGTTCCTCTGTCTTCACTGTATCCCACAGCTTAGGCTATTCGAGATCTCCTAACCCTAGAGGCTGGACTACCCTTAAAAACAGTCTAGTCACAGCCAGTGCCAAATTGTCCCATGGGCCTCAGTTGAAAACAGGCCATTTTAGGAAAGCCTGCCTGAGGATCTGGCATTATGAGATTTAAAATGTCTATGTGAGTGCTTGGTTGCACCGAACAAAGACATGCACATGAATTGGAGACAAAACATAGCATAAAGCTGCAATTGACCATGCATCACTCTTTTCCATAGACAGTTTTGTATAGAAGCTCCTTAAATGCAATTTGAACTTTTCCTGTTCAATACATTTGCTCCAGCTGTTACCTCAGTTAGAATTTTCATTCTCTGCTTCAGAATTCCTTTTTTAGACTTCAAAACCCTATTAATTTCATCCTTTTGAGAAAATCTCCCTGTGCTGCTGATGAGAATTGCTTCCTCCTTCTTCTGTTTTTCCATAATTCTTTTTTTAAAGTTTCTTTTTGTAGAGATGGGAGTCTCACTCTGCTACCTAGGCTGACCTCCAACTCCTGGACTAAGTGATGCTCCTGCCTCAGCCACCCAAAGTGCTGGGATTACAAGCGTGGGCCACCGTGCCTGGTTGGTGTTTCCACAGTTCTTTAGATCCTCCTCCATTTTACCCTTTATTCTATTCTTCCTGGACCAGCTGTTTATGTGCATGGCTGTGACCATTACTGCACCATCAATTCCACATGGTAGAACCATGGTCTACTGTTCACTGCCTTCCATTATTAAACTCTGTATTTGGAACATGGTGGAAGCTCACTGAATAGTTGTTGAGTTGAATTGCTGAGGGCGTTTCTCCAACTTTCTCCTTTTATCTTTCTCCAAGGTGGAGATATCTTCAAAAGAGGTAGCAGGGAGAGTAGTGAGTGCTATTACAAATCAAGTGTGCGGAATTGGGTCAGAGGTCAACACAATCACAAATTTCCACTTATTAAAATATTGTACACTTAACCCCAAATTATTGTTAATATGCAGAATCATTAACACACATTGAACAAATGGTTAAACATGAAAACAGAACATTTTCTTGACAGATCAGTTTCTTAGAGCAGTAAATTTGGAGGGTTTTTTTTTTTGGTTGTTTTTATTTCTGAGAAATATTAGATGGTTATAGCATTTTCAGTGGTAGGACACCTGATTAGCTAGAGAAGGTGATCAACATAAGGACAGTGACAAGTTCATCCTGTGAGCCTAACCAAAGCTTGCACAGATTCTAGAGCATTTCAGGTCTTTTGTTGAACTCTGAAGTAGAAGAACAAGAATACTACTGGCTATAAAAAGCAAGAACATTGTATTTGGCATTGTCAATAGTACCTTAAACTCAGAAACTTTAGAGAGCTTCCAAATTGCCTTATATATTTAAATGAAGGTCACATTCAAGAGCCTATTTCTGAAGCTAGTAGATCTTTATGACTGAACTTTAAGCAGTTGCTCAAATAGAAATCATTCAGAAGAAATCAGAAAGTGACTGAAGTTATAAAAACAAGATGTGTGAAATGAAGTAGGCAGCCACCACATACTGTCTGTTTGAGTCTGAGGAATGCCCATCAGTTTTATGAGTCATATGGAGAATTGTGCCTGTTGGGGTAATATATATATATAACCCATACTTTTAAGGGCATGCTTCGTGTTTTGTATAAGAAAGCAGAACCAATAGAAAATGGTTTGCTCAATGCACCCAAGCCCAAAATACAGGAGGACTCAATTATCTGGGAGATAGCAATGCAAACTCGTGAGAGTAGCACCCAAGCTTGTTCTGTAAATGAGAGAGTGCAATCAGACACACTTGTATTTTCACATCCTTAGAATAACAAATATTTATTGCCATGACCATTTTGTGTTGCTTCACAGATTTTTTTCCTAGAGGTACCAGAAAGAGAGATCATATTTTCCTTCCTCAAAGAGAGGCATGTAATTTACAAGACTTAAAGAAAAGTCTTCCAATTGGAAGGGAATTAAAGTTGCCTTATGTCCCATAGTCTTCCTTCACTTCACATTTTATAAATGTCCTTGTATTCTTTTGTTAATTACTTGATTATAAAGTCTTTTCAAAAATCAAATACTTTACATGGCTAAGTAGTAAAAGTTTAATTTAAAAGCATCAGACCATGACATATTTTTAGCCTAAAATGAGCCTTTTGGGCTAAGCAAATTATACTTTTTTGTTCTGGGTCACATACTATCATATATACTTTTTTATTTAAAACCATTACTTCAGGCAACATCTAAAATTATTCCACATTTTTTCCCTTTCTTTTTGCCAACTTTAGAGTTTAAACTTTAACTGCTATTAAGGAATCCATTTTGAGGTTGTTCTACTTTCTAGATGTACATACCTTAAGGATTCAGAAATGATGCAAAGCATCAAATACTGAGACACGAAAAAGTTGGAGAAAGGTTTCTTTAGGGCATAATGATTCCTTATTCACTTTTTTCTCTATTCAGTGCTGAGCCCAGTGTCTTGTATATAGTGAAAACCCAGTAAACATTTGTTAAATAGAAATGTAGAAATTGGAGCATATGCCATTTATTAGCCATGTGACCTTGGGCCATGCATTTAATCTCCTTGGATTTAGTTCTGTTTTTTATTTTTCAGTTTGTGAAACGATGAGGTTTTAATTACATGGTCTATTAAATTCTTCCAGTGCAATCACTCCTGATTGTGGGGCACAGAAAAGGTACTGAGACCTGTGCCAGCCAGTACCATGCCCCCAAGTCAATACCATTTCCAGTGCCACCATGCACACATTCTCCAGCAGGGTCCCCCAACCCCTGCAGCTGCATTGCCTCCACCACTGTGGTGAGTGACCACAGGGAGGCAGGGACCCCAGTACCCACTAGCATGCTGCTGCAGTTGCTGCACCTGGGCCTCCACAGTGCGGTGGATTCCAAACCTTGGGGAGCCAGGGAACAAAGTTGGGGCCCAATACAAGTTCCCCAGAGTTAGAGTGTGCAATCCAGGATTTGGGAGCTGAGAATTGGCCCCCCAAAATCTCCCAGAAATGAAGCCAGTTGGGGATGAATTCACCTTATACTACAATCAAACCCTCAAGATCATCATCACAGGACAAAAGAAAAAATAATCTAAAGATTAGCAACCTCAAAGATTGAAGGTAGATAAGCCCACAAAGATGAGAAAGAATCAGTGAAAGAATGCTGAAAACTTAAAAGCCAGAGTTCTCTCTTTCCTCCAAATGACTGCATCATGTCTCCAGCAAGAGTTCTCAATTGGCTGAGATAGCTGAAATGATAGAAGTAGAATTCAGGATACAGATAGGAACGAAGATTACTGAGATACAGGAGTGTGTTGAAACCCAATGCAAGGAAGCTAAAAGTCATGATAAAACAATGCAGGAGATGATAGAAAAGATAGACAGTACAGAAAAGCAGGTAAACTGACATGATAGAGCTGAAAAACATACTACACAAATTTTATAATGCATTCAGGAGTATTAATAGCAGAATATACCAAGCAGAGGCAGAGCTTGAAGACTGGTTGTCTGAAACAAGAAAGTCAGACACGAAGAGAGAGAAGAAAAAAAGTAAAGGAATGAACAAAACCTCCAAGAAATATAGGATTATGTAAAGCAATCAAATGTATGACTTGTTGGTGTCCTTGAAAGGGCTGGGGAGAATGGAACCAACTTGGAAGCTATATTTCAGAATATTATCCAGGAGAACCTCCCCAAACTAGCAAGAAAGGCCAATATTCAAATTCAAGAAATGCAGAGAACCCCAGTAATATATGTCAAAAGAAAATCATCCTCAGGGAACATAATCATCAGATTCTTCTCAGTCAAAATGAAAGATAAAGTGATAAAGGGAGCTAGAGAGAAAGGTCAGGTCACCTGCAAAGGAAAGCTCATCAGATTAATGGTAGAACTCTCAGATGAAATCCTACAATACAGAAGAGATTGAGGGTCAATATTTTACATTCTTAAGAAAAAGAAATTCCAACGCAGAATTTCATGTCAACTCAAACTAAGCTGCATAAGCAAAGGAGAAATAGATCTTTTTTATACAAGCAAATGATGAGAGACATTTTCACCACAAGACCTACCTGATGAGAGCTACTGAAGGAGGCACTAAATATGGAAAGAAAAGACTATTACCAGCCACTACAAAAACACACCAAAGTACTCAGACCAGTGACACTATAAGGCAATCACATAAACAAGTCTGCAAAATAACCAGCTATCATGATGACGGGATCAAATCCAAACATATCAATGCTAACCTTGAATGTAAATGGGCTAAATGCCTTCAATTAAAAGACATAGAGTGGCAAGCTAAAGAACCAAGACTCATTGGTATGCTGTCTTCAAGAGACCCACCTCACATGCAGTGACACACATAGGCTCAAAATAATGTGATGGAGAAAAATGTACCAAGCAAATGAAAAACAGGAAAAAAGCATGGGTTGCAATCATAGTTTCTGACAAAACAAACTTTAAACAAATGAACAAAAAAATATCAAAGAAGACAAAGAAGGATATTACATAACAATAAAGGGTTCAATTCAACAAGAAGATCTAATTATTCTAAATATATATGCATCTAATAGAGGAGCACCCAGAGTTATAAAGCAAGTTCTTAGAGACCTTCAAAAAGAGTTAGACTCCCACAGAGTAACAGTTGGAGATTTTAACACCCCACTGACAATATTAGACGGATCAAGACACAAAGTTAACAAATGTATTTAGGAATTGAACTCAGCACCAGAACAAATGGACATAATAGATAGCTACAGAACTCTTCACCCCTCAAAAACAGAATATACATTCTTCTAATCACCACATGGTACGTGCTCTAAAATTGATCACAAAATTGGAAGTAAAACACTCCTCAGCAAATGCAAAAGAACTGAAATCACAACAAACAATCTCTCGGACCACAGCACAATCAAATTAGAAATTGAGACCAAGAAATTCACTCAAAACCATAAAATTACATGGAAATTGAATAGCCTGCAAGAAGTTCTTTGAAATTATTGAGAACTAAGATGCAATACACCAGAATCCCTGAGACACAGGTAAGGCAGTGTTAATAGGGAAATTTAAAGCACTAAATATCCACATCAGAAAGTTAGACAGATCCACAGTTAACAGCATGAGATCATGAGTACAAGAACTAGAGAATCAAGAGCAAACACATCCCAATGCACAACAAAAAATGACTAAAATCAGAGCTGAACTGAAGAAAATTGGGACACAAAAAAACATTCAAAATATCAATAAATCCAGAAGCTTGTTTTTTGAAAAAAATTAACAAAATAAATAGACCACTAGCTAGATAATAAAGAAAAAAAGAGAGTAGATTCAAATAAACACAATTAGAAATGATGACAGGGATATTACCAATGACCCCACAGAAATACAAACAACCATCAGATAATATTATGATATTCTCTATGTGCACCTCTATGCACACATAGAGAATATCTAAGCACAGCTAGAAAATCTAGGAGAAATGAATAAGTGCCTGGACAATATACCCTCCCAAGGCTGAACCAGGAAGAAATAGAATCCCTGAACAGACCAATAATGAGGTCTAAAATCGAGTCAGTAATAAACAACATATCAATGCAAAAAAAAAAAAAACCAAAAAAACAAAAAACCCAGGAACAGATGGCTTTACAGCTGAATTTCACCAAATGTACAAGAAAGAGCTGGTACCATTTCTACTGAAACTATTCCAAAAAATTGAGGAGGAAGAACTCCTCTCTACGAGGCCAGCATCACCCTGATACCAAAACCTGGCCAGGATAAAACACAAAAAAATGAAAATTTCAGGCCAATATTTTTGATGAACATCAATGCAAAAATACTCAGCAAAATCCTGGCAAACTGAATCCAGCAGCACACCAAAAAGTAGGTACCATGATCAAGTAGCCTCTATCCCTGGTTGCAAGGTTGGTTCAGCACATGTAAATCAGTAAATCAATAAATGTGACTCATCATATAAACAAAAACCGCATGATTATCTCAATACAAGCAGAAAAGTCTTTCAATAAATTCCAACACCCTTCGTGTTAAAAACACAATAAAGTAGGTATTGGTCGAGTGTGGTGTGTCACTTCTGTAATCACAGCACTTTGAGAGTCTGAGGCGGGTGGACCATCTGAGGTCCAGAGTTCGAGATCTGCCTGGCCAATATGGTGAAACCCCATCTCTACTAAAAATATAAAAATTAGCCAGGCTTGGTGGTACACGTTTGTAATCCCAGCTACTCAGGAGGCTGAGGCATGAGAATCACTTGAACCTGGGATGCAGAGGTTGCAGTGAGCTGAGTTTGCACCACTGCACTCAGCCTGGGCAACAGAGTGAGATTCTGTCTAAAAAAAAAAAACAAAAAACAAAAAACAAACAAAGAAACAAATTAAAAAAACAAGCAAAAAACAAAAACAAAAACAAACAAAAACCCTAGGTGTTGAAGGAACATAATTCAAAACTATAAGAGTCATATATGACACATCCACTGCCAGCATCATACTGAATGGGCAAAAGCTGGAAGAATTCCCCTTGAAAACCAGTACAAGACCAGGATGCCCACTGTCACTACTCCTATTCAACATAGTATTGGAAGTCCTGGTCTGGGAAATCAGAAGAAAGAAATAAATTCATTCAAATAGGAAGAGAGGAAGTCAAATTATCCCTGTTTGCAGACTATATGATCCTGTATCTAGGAAACCCCACATTCGCAGCCAAAAAGCCCCTTAAGCTGTTAAACAACTTAAGCAAAGTTTCAGGATACAAAATTAATATGCAAAAATTATTGGCATTCCTACACACCAAAAACAGTCAAGCCAAGAGCCAAATCACGAATGCAATCTCATTCACAATTCCCACACCCACACACATACAGTCACACAACAAATACCTAGGAGTACAGCTAACTAGGGAGGTGAAACATCTCTACAAGGAGAACTACAAAACACTGCTCAAGGAAATCAGAGGTGATACAAACAAATGGAAAGACATACCATGCTCATGGATAAAAAGAATCAATATCATAAAAATGGCCATACTGCCTAAAGCAATTTATAGATTCAATATTATTCCTATTAAACCACCAATGACATGTTTCACAGAACTAGAAAAAACTATTTTGAAATTCATATGGAACTGAAAAGAGCCTGAATAGCTGAAGTAATCCTAATCAAAAAGAACAAAGCCAAGATAACCCTAAGCAAAAAAGAACAAAGCTAGAGGCATCAGGCTACCTAACTTCAAACTATACTACAGGCTGCAGTAACCAAAACCACATGATATTGGTACAAAAACAGACACAGAGACCAATGGAACAGAATAGAGAACCCAGAAATGGGGCCACACACCTACATCTGTATGCTTTTCAACAAACCTGACAAAAACAAGCAACAAAGAAAGGATCCCCTGTTCAATAAATGGAGCTGGCATAACTGGGTAGCCATATACAGAAGATTGAAGCTGGACCCTTTCCTTACACCAGATACAAAAATTAACTCAAGATGGATTAAAACCTTAAATTAAAACCTAAAACTATAAAAAAAAAACCTGGAAAACAATGTAGGCAATATCATTCTGGACATAGAAATAGGCAAAAATTTTATAACGAAGATACCAAAAGCAACTGCAACACAAGCAAAAATTGACAAATGGGATCTAATTAAACTAAAGTGCATTTGCACAACAAAATGAACTATCAACAGAGTGAATAGACAACCTATGGAATGGGAGAAAATTTTTGCAAAATTATGCATCTGACAAATGTCTAATATCCAGCATCTATAAGGAACTTAAACACATTTACAGAAAATTTAAATTTGAATTTACAGGAAAAAAAATTCATGACACCGTAAAAAGAGTGGACAAAGAACATGAACAGACACTTTTCAAAAGACATACATGCAGCCAACATGATATGAAAGCTCAATATTACTGATCATTAGAGAAATGCAAAACAAAGCCAAAATTAGATACCATCGCACACCAATCAGAAAGGCTACTCTTAAAAAGTCAAAAAATAACATATGCTGGTGAGGCTGCAGAGAAAAACTAATACACTGTTGGTGGCAGTGTAAATAGTTCAGTTATTGTAGAAGACAGTGTGGCAATTCCTTAAAGACCCAATATGAAGAAATGCCATTTGATCCAGCAATCTCATTACTGGAATATAAATGGTCTGTTATAAAGACACATGAACGCATATATTCATTTCAGCACTATTCACAATAGAAAAGGCATGGAATCAATCTAATGCCCATCAATAATAAACTGCATAAAGAAAATGAAGTACATATACACCATGGAATACTCTGCAGCCATACAAAAGAAGAACATGTCTTTTGGAGGGACATGGATAGAGCTAGAGGGCATTATCCTTAGACAAAAACTAATACAGGAACAGAAAACCAAATACCACATGTTCTCACATATGGGAGCTAAATGATGAGAACATGTGGTCACAGAGAAGACAAAAAAAATACACACTGGGGCTTATTGGAGGGTGCAGTGTGTGAGGAGGAAAAGGAGCAGAAAAAATAACGAATGGGTTATTAAACTAATGAGTGATGAAATAATCTGTATACCAGCCCCCCATTACACAAGTTTACCTATATAACAAACCTGCAATGTACCCATGAACTTAAAATAAAAGCTAAAAAACAGAAAAAAAAATGAGCAGAGGACTTGTGTAGACATTTATTAAAAGAACACTTAAAAAAATTGCAAAATTTTCTAATTCCATAACAACTTAACTTGGCCATAACAAAAAGCCATGAATGCTAAAGTGGCAAATTCAAACAAAAGCTTCAACTGGCAATTTTTTTCTTCAAGTATTATATCTATCATTCCTAAGCATCAACGTCTACTGCTGTGGTCATTGGAAGGCCAACCAACTCTAGTGAGCCCTCTGTTCCTTCACTTAGAGGATGCATGTGTAAACATATTTTGAGGTAGATTATTTTTGGCAATTCTCAAATGTCTTGGTTAAGTGCGGGAAAGTACTATCTCAGTTAATAGTACTTTCAGACACATTTGTGAGATAACAGAGGTTAAATAAAATAGAAGAGGAAAATCAGTGGTCACCATTTTAAAATCTTGATCTCATTAAACACAACTATCACAGACAATTTATCCATAGCTGGGTGCTACCGGTATTAAGTGAGTAACAGATAATCCAACACCCCAAATGATGGATTTTAAAGCCAATACTTCAAACCATTTGAATGTTCCAACATCTACATACAGAACTGAACGTATACAATGAAACTGGTTTTTTCCATAGTGTTCTTGAGTTTAATGCCGACACTTCCCAGGTTCTAGAGTTTTCAAGTTCAGTACTTCAGCCCTCTGTTGGCTGAACTTCAACCTTCCCGGCTGCCCTGACCTTAATCGACGTGGTGTTTTTCAGCTCACAACCTCTTGTCTTAGAAACACAGCTGCTGTACTTCCCTCATCTTATTTTATTTCTCTTTGGGCCATGCCAAGAACCCTTTGAAGTGGGCCATCCACAAGGAAGCATATAACCTTCAAGTAGGAGTTTTTTTCTGTTATTTGCAATGGGGAGTTATGCTAATATCAAAAGAGAGAAGAGGCTTTTATGGCTGAGAGAGGCCAATAGATTGTGAAGCTAATTTGAAGTACTGCTGCTGATTAGTGATAAAATAAGCCAAGCAGGAGAGAAATGGTCTCTGTTCATTAGGCACCACAGCTCTGCCATAGAGTGAGGGTACCCAACATCTCCTTATAATAATTATGAAAGGACTGTGATTTTGCTCTCAGCTTTTAAATTAAACCTCTCCATGGCCTAAATTCACATTTGCTGTTTGATCTTTCTCTTTCTAGGACTCCCGGTTATGACACTCTCAAATTATGTGGCTTCTCTCTTCAGCGTGCTCAAAAACGATTTGAGATTTCAGTGTTGTGAGTCTTTCTCATTAGAGGGTTAGCTAAACATGTAAGATTTACATAACCTTTGACATTTTAAATTTAGCTCTTGGATACTTTCGAGCTGTCATATTCAGTTCATTTTTTAAAATAGAATTCATTCAATTCCATTTCATTCAAATTCCTACTACAGTCTGTTAGCACTGTGGAACTCACCAATGGCAATAATACTCAAGAGAAAAACATTTTTTCCTCATATCTTTTTTTATGGTTTCTAGACAGTGAATTGAACTCACAAATGTACCTTTTCAAACTCTCCAAATTCCATTTTATTGGCCAAAGACACATTAGGACAAAATAATCTTTGAGTCCTGCTGGAGAGGGAAGGCTGTCATAGATACCAGACTTTGAGGCGTTTCTGTTTGAAATGAAGTCATTGTGATTTTTATGCGGAAGGGAAATGCTGAGTGGTTCATCATCAGCAAAGCAGGGGTTTCCTGAAAAGTAAGGGAAGTGTTTTCTATGTAAAATCCTCCAAGTGATAAGCAGGAGTGAGAGTAAGGATGTACCGTGGGCACTTGGAAAATTACTTCAAAATAAGGACTTGCAGATTTTTCCTAATCATTTGCATAGTGCAGCTGCAGGAGGCAGAATTCAAAGGATGTCCCACAAAATTCCTGCTCCCTGTTGATTTATTCAAATGCAAATCGAAGAACTGCTGTGAAGGGAATTCGCTGGTTTTGACAGGTGCCACCCCAAAAAGAAAGTGGGCAGCCTCTAAAAACTGAGAACAACCCACCCTGGGCTGATCGCTGGCAGGGACACGGGACCTGAGGCAGTGCACAATTTGCCAAGTTCCTTTTGTCCTTGTTATGATGCTCGTGGAAGATTGCAATGGCATGAAATCTCCATCAGTGTGGTTCCAGAAAGATTGATAAGCAGAGGCTTGCAGCATGACCTAGCCTAATCTGATGAATACAGCTGTTGGTACCAAGAAATGGAGGTGTTGCCTTAAAACAACCTAAAATGTGTGGCTTTGACTTCATGATTGGTAGGTGGCAAGGGAAGTCTGGAAGTTAGAAGGAGGTTAGCTCATGTTATGCAGGGATGAGACATTAGATAAGATGGCAGCTTAATCTGGGAGGCAAGTATTTGTACTTCTAGGGCAGAACTTGGCAAAAATTTTCTGTAAAGAGACAGACAGTAAGTATTTTAGGCTTTTCAAAGTGTGTAAGTCCCTGTTGCACATTCTTCACTGCTTGTTTTTACAATCTGTAGTTCCCCTTTTACAAAATCAGGCTGCTTCCTGGATTTCGACTACAGGATTACCAAACCCTGTTCTAGGGAAGTGCATAGTTTGTAAAGTACATTTGAAGTTGATTTTGGTTATCGTCGACTGCATTTGTCAGGGGGCTAATAAAACAATAATGAGCTTAGAAAAGAACTGGCCAATTTGTACGTAGGAAGAAAGAGATTCTAGTCTGAGGATTTGTAGTAAGGAATCTTACCCTTTTAAAAGATAAAGCTGAGAAGGTCTTTGAGGAATTACTCTTGCAGCAAGTATGAATTCTAGGTATGACTGTCACATCTACTGTTAAAACGTTTGACTCAGATCAATGACATAGTAAAGGTGTGGTGCCTAAATCTTTTTAATTAGACAAAATGGCTCTCTCACCTAAACTGGATAGTCCAACATCTCTTAGTTATGTCCAGAGGAAAAGAGACAAGAGATTTGGGTGTGATAAAGCAAAAGTATCAAAAGCACAAGCAAAAGTGTGTCTGAAAAAATATATATATAGGTATTGAAGAAACTGAGTAAGGTCTTCAGAGAATTGTATTGTCAAATGAATCACAAGCTGGAACTGAAAGGGACAGTGACTATTTGAAACTTTAAAATAAAGAATTATGGATGGGTAGACATGGAAGTGCATGATCCTTCAATATACATTCCAGATTGAAGGCAAGGAGAATCTCAAAGGAAGAACATCTTAGAGGATGGAGTCAAGAATTTTGGAAAACTGGACAAGAGAACCCTTTCAAGACATAAGAACTGCAGTTTAATACGGAAACATTCTCTGTGCCTAAGGTAGTAAACCTTCACAATCACTGCCTAGTGGGATTCCAGAATTGCTATCAAGTGCCTGCCATGTATCTGATATTCTTCCCTTTTCTGAATGTGAATATCTTTAGAATTATTATTTATTTATTCTGGAGTTGCATATTGGGTGTGGGTGTGTGTTGGGGTGGGAGTTGGGCACGTAAGTCACCTTTTCTTTTTTTGAGACAGAGTCTAATTTTGTCATCCAGGCTGGAGTGCAGTAATGTGATCTTGGCCGGCTTACTGCAGCCTCTGCCTCCCAGGTTCAAGCGGTTCTCCTGCCTCAGCCTCCTGAGTAGCTGGGACTACAGGCGTGCACCACCACACCTGTCTAATTTTTTATATTTTTAGTAGAGATGGGGTTTTACCATGTTGGCCAGGCTGGTCCTGAACTCCTGACCTTAAGTGATCTGCCCACCTCAGCCTCCCAAAGTGCTGGGATTACAGGCATGAGCCATCATACCTGGCCAAGTCATCTTTTTAGTTCATAGATTTCTGGATGAAGTGAAATCACACCTAAACCTGATACGGAAACCACCACATTCTCTGATGCAGGAACTAGGATGCATCACCAGGAGATCTTGAACTCAGAGCTGATCCTCTGACTGGTGGGACCTTGGGGTTGTCCCCTTTAGGGAGGAGTAGACTATACAGTACATGGGGAAAGGAGAAGAAATCAAATATTTGAACAGAGGGTGATGCTAGTCATTAATGCTATACACTTAATATTTCCTGTTATCTATCCTTCTAGGCTGCTAGTTGGATTGCATTTCTCTGCCCTTTTAAGTTACCCACATTAGATTAGCCTTCTTTTAGTTCTCCTACTGTGCTCGCTCTCTCTGCATTACAAGGTTTCTGCTTCTGCTGAATATAGTACCCAGGGTGGTACTATTATAGTTCAGATCACATATTCCCATTGCACTTGGAATAAAACACAAACCTCTGAACAGACCTGAAAGCTCTGGGATCTGATTTCCAGCTGCTTCTCCATCCCCGTCTTAAACCATTCTCCACCTTCTGCATGTTTACCGCTGGGCTTCACAGCGACTATGCTTCCATTACTTTCTCATGCCAAACTTTTTCTTATCTCAGGGCCATTGCACTTCCTCTCCCCTGCCCAGCAGGCTCTTTCTCCAGATGCTCAAATGGCTGAGTTTTTCTTCTTATCCAGGTACCAGGTCACATATCAGCTCCTTGGAGAAGGGAGGCTGTCCCTGACCTGACCAACTCCTTTGAAAGAGCCCAGGGCTGGGTGAGGTGGCTCACGCCTATAATCCCAGCACTTTGGGTGGCTGATGCGGGCAAATCACGAGGTCAGGAGTTCAAGACCAGCCTGGCCAACATGGTGAAATCCCATCTCTACTAAAAATACAAAAATTAGCTGGGCATGGTGGTGCGTGCCTGTAATCCCAGCTACTCGGGAGGCTGAGACAGGAGAATTCTTGAACCAGAACCTGGGAAGTGATGGTTGCATTGAGCTGAGATTGCACCACTACACTCCAGTCTGGGCTACAGAGTGAGACTCCGTCTCAACAAAAAAAAAAAAAAAAAAAAAAGAAAAAGCCCTAAAATCCCACTAGGTCTTCCACACTGTTTCACTTTCTTCTTACTTTTTACCACCATTTGAAATTATTTTTCTAGTTGTTTATTTGGCTATCTTTCTCTAGACAAAGAGAAGACTTAGCAGGGTATTGCCTGGCTAATTTCATCACAGAATCCCCAGAGCCTGGATTTGCTGGATACTTCATAAGCACTCAGTGGGTACCAGTTGAATGAATCCATCGATGATAGAGTATACTAATTAGGGAGGAGCAGATCGCCACCCTACCTCAGAGGCTTAGTATGATGAAATTTATTGCTCTTTCAAGCCACATGTTCAGTCTAGGTCAATTGACATTTCTGCTCCAGGTTTCCATTGACTGAGCTGTTACTAAATATACACTGCGATTATCATGGCAGAACGGAGACAGCAGACAGACTACACAACCGTTCTTAAAAATCCCACCAGAAGTGACACAGGTCCATTCTGTTCATATTTCCCTAGCTAGAACCAGTCACTAGGTCAGATCCAGCTTCATGGAGTTAGGGAAGGGCAGTCCTGCAAGACACCGGGGAAGAGAATTGGAAATATTTGTCGATTAGCAATGACTGCCTCAAAGAAATGATCACTGCTTCCTCTGCTTTGTGTACTCTCCCTCTTCTTTTCCGATCTCAACCAAAATGTACTATCCACAGTAAATCAGTTTTCTTTATCCCTTAAACCGGCTGCTTCTCAAATGTAATGTGAACACCAGTTATCTGGGGATCTTATTAAAGTGCAGGTCTAGAAAGGGGCCTGTGATCCTGTGTTCTAAGTAGCTCCCAAGTGACGTTAATGCTGCTGGCTTGTAGACTATGCTCTGTGCAGAGGCTTTTCACATTACTCTGGGCTGCCTCTGATAGCTTCTCTAAAGTAACCAGGCATCCTTCTTAATAGCACCGGTCTTCATTTATACATTTGTGTGATCCACTTCTTCCTCAGATTCTTAGCTCCATGACATCAGGGACTGTTTTGCTGTCACTCACCACTGTTGCCTCCCTGTGATAATGGTGTTCAATAAATATTAGTTAGATTCATGAGTTGTCAATTTCCTGGATTTCTAGGACTCATTGCTTATTTCTGGATATGTGCCAAAAGTCCTAGAACTTTACTGCAGTTTGGCATTTAGTGGCCCTGAAATTGGCATGTGCTCTTTGGAAGGGACATTTTTGGCCATGAGCACTCCGTTATTTGTTGCATATATATTAGCATATGCTATAAAAACTGCTTCTTTTGGGTTTGGGTAGTAAAGTCTCACAATGCTAGCAAAGAATATTATAATTAAAATTAAGTAGTAATTACTCCATTAATGTAACTGGGTTCTCACTGTCTACATTCCTGAAATTCATCTTGTTATTTCCAGTGTAGTCAGTTCACTCACTGTATTAGCCACTGTTCTCCAGAGAAACAGAACAAACAGTATGTGGATATATATAAGAGAGCTTTATTTTAATGAATCAGCTCATGCAATGATAAAGGCTTGGTGAGTCCAAAATCTGATGGAGTTGGCCAGCAGGCTGGGGACCTAGAGGGGAGTTGCTATTTGAGTCCAAGGATCTCTGTTGGCAGAATTCCTTCTTGATGTGGGGTAGGGGGTGGAGAGGTGAGGTGGTAGAGGTCAGTTGTGTTTTATTGAGGCCTTCAACTGATTGTATGAGGCCCACTCACGTTATGGAGTATAATTTGCTTTACTCAAAGTCCAGTAACTTAAATGCTAATTTCATCTAAAAAACCCCATCACAGAAACATCAGGATAATGTTTGACCAAATATCTGGGCACTGTGGTCCAATCCAGTTGACATAAAATTAACCATCACACTCACCTTTCACATTCTTAAGGATGACTCAAATCTGCCTGGTAATGATAATGACTTTAATAAGCCAGTTATAAAAATCTCTGCAGTAGATCAGTTTAATATTCATTTGTGCTTTGAGTTCATTTAGCACTGTTATTAGGACTTATTTTAAACAACCAGAGCTGGCTCAGAAGGAAGAGGGTAACTCAATTACCTTCTCATTTTAGTAATATTAATATTTCTTCCTTCCTCTATAGCTGCCTTTAATTCTCTGCTGTAATTTATAGCATTATAATTAGGAGTTCTGATGATATACTTGAGCAAAGTGTGTGCTTATGGATAAGTGGGGCCATTAATAAACTAGGAACTTGGAATCCTGTCTGTTTCCTTCATATGACTTTGAAAGACACAGATGCTTAGCTTTTAATACATGAATGACAAGCAGCTGCTTTAACTCGCTCACTGTTAGCCAGCACTAAAAAGGCCACACAGCTGGAGCAAAGCATTTGAACATGAAGACAAGGGCAACCTGGACTTCCTCAGCGAGGACAGAGTTTTCCCTCTGGCTCCACATTCTACTTCCTTAAGGTATGCTCCTCAGGTGACAGCTGTGAAGGGAAATGCTAATGACCGTGTATGGGCAGTAAAGTTGATGCCTTTTGCCCCTTGAGGGAAATGAAACAGATGCCTGTATCTTCTTAGGCTTTAGTTCTGTGATCTAATTGAGGCTATTGTCCAGCATTAAATCTGGAGTATGCGCTAGTGGATTTTTCTATGAGGCCAAGGGTGAGAGAGTTGTGTCAGTGCCGCAGAATACAGGCCACACTGGATAGAAATAGTTGTTTTTATAATTGTTGAAAGTTACAGATGATTGATTTTCTTTAGACTTACAGTAACTTTATGATCTTGGCTGAGCCAATGAATCATGCTTGTCTTCCCCCTTTCTAAAAAGCAACGCATTTCTGATCATTTTTAAATACATTGAAGGGGGGAAGGAAAGGTTGAGGCTGAAGTGATGGAAGGCAGAATGGCCCAGTGGTGAAGTATGCAGGTCTCATGTCTGAATCAGTCAGGGTACCAGCAGAGAAGCAGAGCCAGTAGGAGACACAAGTAAGAGACGTGTTATAAGAAACTGCATTATGCAGTTGTGGAGGTTGGTCTTCAGGAAGGGCAAGCTGGAACGCCTGGGAAAGAGTTGATAGTGCTGTCCTCAGGCAGAATTTCTTCTCCAGGGAAGCCTCAGCTCTGCTACTAAGGCGTTTCAACTGGTTGAAGCAGGCCCACCAGGTTGTCTAGGATAATTACATGACTTAATGTCAACGCTTATGGAATTGAATCCTATCTACAGAAAACCTTCACAGTAACATCTTAGATTAGTGCTGGAATGAATAACTGCAGACTGTGGTCTATCCAATTAGGCATATCAGGAAGACATGACAGTGCCCTAAAAGCTCGACCCATCTTTCTTATGGAGGCAGAGAATAAATAGTGGTTATAGAGGCTGGGAAGGGGAGAGGAGATGGGGAAATAAAGGGGGACTGCTTAAAGAAGGAACAAAACTATAGTTTGATGGAATAAGATCTAGTGTTCACTAGCACCACAGGATGATTGCAATTAGCAATAATTTACTATATACTTCAAAATAACTAGAAGAAAAGGTTTGGAATGTTCCAAACACAAAGGAAAGATAAATGTTTGAGGTGATGGATATCCCAATTACCTTGATTTGATCATTACACAGTGTATGACAGTATCAAAATATCACATGCACCACCACAAATATGTTCAACTGAGTGTACATAAAAATTTAATTAAAAAATTAAAGGTATTATGATTATTGAACAAAGGAAGACATCACAGTGCCCCCAAAACTTGACCCTTCACTCTCTGTGAAACTTATGCCTTAGTACTCATTCAGTTATTTATAAATCAAAAAATTATAGTATTTACCTCATAGGATGCCTGTGTGGATGATGGAGGATTAAATGATCAAATACATGCATGCTGCTTACAATAGGATCTGGCACAAAGTAGTCAATAAGCAGTTTATGCTTTCTCAGGCATTCTTACATTAAATATTAAATCTCATGGTGTCACCAAGTTTTTAAGCATGATTTGTTTTAAGGTGAAAAAACTGAAGTAGAAAGAATTGAAATGGCTTGTCACTAACCTGTCCAGTTTAGTTAATGCAACCAAGGCTAGAAACCATGTTTATTCTGATGCTTTTTATAGCTGAGATGACTGTCACCATCAGTGTCTGTCATTACCAACACAAGTTTCAGAACTTTAAATCATTTATACATAAAATAAAATAACCTCAAGGTGTAGCTGGGGCCACCCCCATTTTTTAGACTTCAATGCATTTTGATTCAAACACCCACAAGCTGGTGGTAGATAATTCGATGTGCTTCCTAATATCATTGGGGATTCTTGGGAAGGCATTTCACTCCTGGCTTTGACATCCCTGTCCCTGTTTTCCTTTTTTGTGCCAAAATTTGAAATGCAGTCCTCTTTCCTTGTACCCATGAAGGTATTTCTGTGTGTGCTGACTGTTGAATGGTGAGAGAGTGGGTTTATACACAGCCGTATCTTCCCTTAACTCCACCTGCTACAGAAATTCATCAGGCACTTTTCCCTCACACTCTCTCCTTCCACCCCTAGTCCACACCCGAAAGTTTTAGTGACTACTCTTGTAGGGTTATGACCATGTCTTTGAGTGAGGTGAGTATTGGATGCTAGTGTGAGTTCACGCCCTTCCCCTTCATATACCTGCCAAATGGCCTGATGGTGTATTTTCTAAGCAAAATCAGTTTTTTTCCTAAAAAACTTAAAAAAAAATCTATTCTAATTCTAAGGCAACTAAAAGAGTAATTTTCAGACAATGCCTTATTAAGGTATGAACATTTTCACTATGTCTTTCAAAAGAAAAAAACAAATAAACTCACAAAGATTGATTGGTAAAAAATACCTAACAGCTATGGGCTTATTTTACCTCATGCTTCAACTCTTAGCTGACCTTTAGAAGATGAATTTCTTCTATGTTGTGTAACTGCTGTTCTGTGGAATCATCATTAATTATCGTGAACCACAAACAAAACCCACCATGATGGATTATCTCACAGCATAAGTACCGACTCTAATCATAGACAGCTCAGGCTCAGAGGTGCTAGGTATCAGGACAGGAAGTTTTGTGTGCATATTTTAAGGAAGTATCATGAAGCTCGAAGAAAAGAGAAAGACTATTAGTAATATCAGAGCTCAGTGGCCTGTCAGCACGTATTTTTGACTAAGGTTAACAAGTCCACAGTGAAACCAACAATGGTTATCATCTTTCCTCCTCTTTCTCCTCCTCCTTTTTTTTTTCTCTTGCTAATGAAAGGAGGTTATTGCAATTTTGCCACATAATAAGGCTTTAAACTAAATTCTCTACCCTGTGCTCAGAGCAGAAAGGAAAAAAAAAAATAATGCCCTTCTCATTGAACTCAATAGTATTGCATTATAGATATATCTGCTCCTACAAGCAATTCATGTTAAGCAAGCACATTTTTCTTTCCCCAGTAGACTGTGCAAAGCACATCTGCTCTTGTTTTCAGAAGACAAAATATCTGTGTGCCTCACATACAAGTTATTTGTTAGAATTAAAGGGAAACTTTAAGGAGTGCTTAGACCCTCAGGACTGACCTTCAGCCATCTCTTATTTAAGAAAATTAATAGTTAATTGGTCACTTTAGCGGCCCATCTGAACTAAGCAGCCTAATAAAGTGGTAAAATATGTGTGGCTCCCTCGAGAAACAGAACACCCTGTCATTGCATACATGGGTGAAGAATGATGCTTAGGAGATTGGAAGGCCATATCTAGAAAACGGGTGCTCATGAATCTTGCCTGCTGTCCACAGTGCTCATTTGTCTCACCAGCACCATTGTGTTCATATTGTTTACTCAGTTTCCATGTAGTAAACTGTAGCCACATCAGACCAATCTGGTTCAACTTTTATGTAACAAAACTGTGAGTTGTTTATTAGTTGACATGGATTCCAAGGTTAAAGGTCACATACTCTGAGCATGCCCAGATGAGCTTAAGTGTGCTACCATAAGGGGAACTTGAGTGCTCCCACCTAGCCGTAGGGACTGAATTAAGAAGCAGACACTGCATGGCAGTACACAGGATCCAATCAGATTGAGATCTGGCATCACCCCATGGCCAGACCCAACACTAGCTCGGGGAGACTGATTTGAGCATTTCCTCCTGTCTCCTTGCCATGTGACTTTCAATAAAGCTTTTCTTTTCTCAAATCTGGTGGCCTGGTATTGTCCTCTGTGTACCTTGGGCAGTGAGCCTGTTGATGCTAAGTAGCAAAATGACAATGAAGTAGCACTAATTGTATGGTGCATTTTTAATAATATGTGGCCTATTACATGTGTTTTTGACTAATGTTTACCAAATCCACAGTAAAATCAGCAATGGTTACATTTGTTCTTTCCTTTTCTTCTTTATTTTTCCATTTCCTTAATGAAAGGAGGTTCTTGCAATTATTTCACCAATAAAATTTGAAACAAAATTCTCTACACTATGTTAGAAAAATATGGATGATGATATATTTAACTTATTTTTGGTAAAACAACAAAATGTTCAGAAAGTATATTTTGAAAAACAAAATTGCCAAAATATGTTTTGGGAATCAAATTTGTCTCCAAGGAACTATAACTTTAAAATTATAATGTAGAATATTTGACATATTTATTTAGGATACTACTCTTGAAGTCATGTTTTATTATAGGGAGGAAATAGACGTGCTTTGAGGGCAGAAGACACCTAGGTTTTGTAGCGTCAGCTGTCCCCTTTATGAGCTGTGTATATTTGGACAAGTTACTTACCCAGTCTAAGCCTCATCTGTTAAATGAAGAAAATAAAACTGCTTCCGGCTAATTTTTGTATTTTTAGTAGAGATGGATTTTACCATTAAAAAAAAGAAAAAAGAAAATAAAACTGCTTTATCAAATGATGGACGTGAGGCTTAAGGATCAGGTTCAGCACTTATAACAGTGTCTGGTAAACAGTAGGCCCTAAATTAGTGCTCACTCTTGCATTCGAATGAAATGAGCTTAAGGGAGGAAGAGTCTTTAGTTTTGATGGTGGTGAGTGTAAATGATAAAAATTAATAAGTATAAGTTAGACACATGGCTTTAAAATGATTGTCTTAAAGGCACACACGCATCGACAACAACCATCACAAACCTGAAACCTATCAGGATGGCTTAAATGAGCAAAGGGTTTTGAAGCTAATAGAAAGTAATTTATTTCTGGTAGTATTAAAAGAAACCAAGACATTTTCTTCAATGTTCTAATTTTAAATGGAATTAAATACTATAAAACTCTATGACCTAAAATACGCCCATTTATAGAATTGTGTTGATCCTCATAGCATTATGAACTTGGACTGCTTGAATTCAAGCTCTGATCCTTACTAGCTGTTTTACTTGGGCAAATTGTATAACCTTTCAATGTCTCATTTTCTTCACCTGTGAAATGGGTAACATTATGATATCTATTAGAATGTCATGAGGATTAAATGGTTAATACTACAAAAGTAAAATAGCAAATGTTGTTATTATTACTATAATTTTAAGCTAATTTTGCTTCACCATCCTAGGATAAAGAAGAAAAAAGAAAATGTTGTATTTTTTCTTCTCTGCTTTCCTTTGGAAACAACATGATTGAAGGGTTTACTTGTCTCTCTTAAGTCAATGACAGCACTCTTGACATGGTTGGCTGATCAGCAGAGGGAGACAGCAGTGACAGCTTGAATTTATGGGAAGTTCAGCATGCAGTCCAGAATATTTGACTTCCAGATTGCCCAAGGAATGTCTAACGTTCAAAATGGCTGACACTAGAGATTCACCAAGGGAAATTTATCATAGAATTCAATATTCATAGAACATTTGTTATTACAATGATTTTTGACTAAACTATGAAAAAAAATACTCTAGTAAGATAGCATTTAAAAGAAAGATTAAGTAGATCAACTGGGGCCCTTGGAAAGGATTAGTGAACTAAAGTTAAGGTTGATTTTGACACAAGAAATAGGACTCCAGGAAGTTTTTCTTTGTTTTCTGCATGAAATAATGGTTCAGTTGAGATCAAGAGCTTATGCCTGGAAATTAATCATAATTGTACCTATACTGTATAGCCATGGAGCTACTATACAAACCATAATAAAGGAGACATTAAGCAATATGAGCTTTTGCTTTTAAAAATGTGTGTTTATATTTGAATTACATTGTTTTCACTTTTACCATTTGTATGGAGTCAAGTCCACTAATCTGAAGGTTAATTTTCCTTGGTTAATTCTGAAAATGGCTTAATGATGATTAGAACTGTTCTCTCTCTCTGTGTGTGTTTGTGTGTGTGTATGGTTGAGAGAGAGACAGAAAGAAAAGAGTATGTGTGTGTTTTAACACATAAATTATGCTATCACACAACACATGTCCAACAGATTTATGATAATAACCAGGACAATTATGCACATTAAAATATATACTGTCTACTCCATAGTGGAAAACAAGGTGTCAAGTTTTGTAGATACAATTATGGATAACGGACAGTGTTGATCCTCCAAAAGCACATTAGTATAGTGAGAAAACAAGGAGTCAGAAATTATAATTTTTACAACCTCTCTTGTCAGTCACAAATGCAGATTCTATTCCAGATCATGACATTATCATCTATATGTTTTATTGAAGATCTCTGAAATGAAGTCCTAAATGATGGAAGAGGATAAGAGAAGAGCACAACCTCTTTTAGTAAAGTTTGTATGTTGGGGGGAAGATAGAAAGGTAAATTTTTTCCTCTTTCTTAGGATATAGAGAAGCAGAATGTTGCATTAAGACCATGAAAACAGACAAACAAGAAGAAAGGTCAAATAAAAATCAAGAGGGCCGGGGGCGGTGGCTCATGCCTGTAATCCCAATACTTTGGGAGGCTGAGGCGGGTGGATCACCTGAGGTCAGGAGTTCGAGACCAGCCTGTCTAATATGGTGAAACTCCATTTCTACTAAAAATACAAAAAATTAGCCAGGCGTGGTGGTGTGTGCCTATAATCCTAGCTACTCGGAGACTGAGGTAGGAGAATTGTTTGAACCCAGGAGGTAGAGGTTGCCATGAGCCGAGATCATGCCATTGCACTCCAGCCTAGCAACATGAGCTAATCTCTGTCTCACGAAAAAAAAAAAAAAAAGGCCAGGCGCTGTAACTCATGCCTGTAATCCCATCACTTTGGGAGACTGTGGGGGGCGGATCACCTGAGACCAGCCTGACCAACATGGCAAAACCCTGACTCTACTAAAAATACAAAAATTAACTGGGCATGGTGGTGTCTTGAACCCATGAGGAAGAAGTTGCAGTGAGCAGAGATCGCGCCATTGCACTGCAGCCTGGGCAACAGAGTGAGATTTCATCTTAACAACAACAACAACAACAAAAGGTAGACGAGAGTTAACAATGAAGGGCAATAGCTTAGCAAATGAAGGACAAAATTAGTTGAACAAAGTCGTAGGAGATGACAGATGAGAGAAAGCCATTGGATTTGGTGGAAAAGCACATTTTGATCTTTGATGAGCAGGTAGTTTCAGAAGTTTTAAAGTCAGATGAAAGCTGGCAGAAACTAAGATGAGATTGAATCAGGATAGAAATTGGAAGTGTTAAGTACAGAACAAATATTTGAAAATTTTAGCAACTTAAAGAGAATTTATGGGTGTTAAAAGGAATGGAAGCTGAATCAAGAAAAAAACTTACAATTATGCAAGAGAAAACCTTCTCATATTTGAAAAAGGAAGGAATCCTATCTATTGAATCAAGTTGAGAAACATTGGCTAATTGTGGAGTGAAATTCTGGGGTTAAAACAGAGAAAGGTGAGTTAGAATTTAGTTCAAATACCCATTTCAGAAAGTAGGAGACAATATTTACCTAGATTATAAGGAAAGATTAGAGGACATGTTGAAAATAATGGAAATCTTATTTTTTCTTTTCTCTCATTAAAATTCATGCCCTGGGGATAGAGTCTGTTCTTAAACAAATACAAAGAATTCTTGCATGATCTAGGTCCTGCCTGTGTCCACATACTCTTCTCCCAGTGCTATTTTGGCTGCATTTTATTCTAAAGGCACAGTATCTCTCTTTCAACAACTGGATCAGGCCTTGTTTTTCCCAGCTCAGGACACTAGCACATGATCTTACCTTTCTTGGAACTAGTTCTGCTCTTTTGGTTCAACTAATGCAACATATAATCCAAATCTCGGTAAAATATCCCATCCTAAGAGACTTCTTCCTTAAACCAGCAATTCAGCTTAGGTTTGTCTATTTTATTTTGAAAGCACCTATTCTTTTTTGAGGAAAAGATTTGGAGCTATGAATGACCTCGACACTCCTGAATTTGGAGACTGTAACTTACTGTTGTAACATGCATGTGACTGGCTACAGTTGGACTTTGCTGACAAAGGGAAAATTAATCCCCATTCTTAGCTCCTTAAACATAAACTAGACGATTTTCCCAATTGTCCAGTGAAATATAGGAGTGTTCTAAACCCTGCATTTTGTGGATTCTAAGACTCATATTATAGTTTTTTAGTTTTATAGTTTTTCGGGGTGTCAACTGAAGCTGAGTTCTTCCAGATAGGATTTTTGCCATTTATTTCTTCCATTAGCCAACCTGGGACCTCTTTACATGTCTGGTCTTTGGGACCATAAGGGGTATGAATTTGGAGATGCAAATCTGTGTGAGCACTCCTTATGGTTCAAATTCTTAGGAATTCAAAGGACATTTGTTTTCCCTACCTCTGTCTAGTAACAAGATCAAGACACGCAAATTTAATTTTGCTTTCTGTGTTGTAGCTTTTATTTATCATTAATTTTACACTTTGATTTTCAGCCTTGTCTGGGGAGGAGGGTATTTCCTATCAGCTTCTCCAAACTTGATTTATCTTTTGTATGTGAAATAGTAATGTGTCATAATCAATGACAATTTATAATGTATGGTTTGTTATATGCGATGAAGTAAGACAGTATTTTTCTCCTGGTTCACAGAGCCTATTTGTAGGAGTTTAGCTAACCAATTAGCTAGAAGAGTTCCTTTTATGTATTTACTGGTTGAGGAACAATTATTTTTTGAGTGCCTACTGTATGCCAGGGAATGCTGTAGGCCCTGGGGCTTGAAAGGGAAAAAAAATCACACTCAAATCCCTGCCCTCATGAAGTTTAAGTCTAGCTCCTATGTAATATTGTGAAACTGCAGCAAAATTGCATTTACCGGACTAATCACCAGAGTGACCTGAGTCATTCCTGTTTCAATGTAATCCCTTTTATAGAACTCATTACAAGTATAATTAAGTCAAAGTGCAATAGTTGGCTTGTCTTTCCTCATTGCAAACTCCATGGGTTCAGGTACTGCTGTTTTTGTTTGGACCAGGAGTCCCTGCACCTAAAGCAGGCTTGGGATCAGGTGGATGGGCAATAAACAGGAACTAATAAGGGAGTGTGGTGTACAACATTGACCTAAAAATTGACGAAGTTCTAATCCTCAAGTAAAGGTCTTTCATCAGTTTTTATCTTAAAGGTGAATACAGTAAATTTGACTCTATTAAATATGATTATAAATTTAGTCATAGTTGAACTTTTTCAAGAAGTGGAAAAAGAGGGTTTCAAACTATAAATTTTCAAATTTCCCACTTCTTGGAAAAATACTGAATTACTCACATTACAGTTCACACTAAGAATTATGATTATCATGCTTTCCTACATGCTGTAGTCTTAGGAAAACTTTTCAGTCTCATATATTCAATTCTTTAGACATTATCAAAACTTATTTGCTTAGCCCCTTTTATTTTATTTTACATTTTGATTATCAGCTCTCATTATCGTGCTTTATTTTCTTTTTTGGAAATAGTGTTATTCAAAGTCACTTCTTTACATTCTATCCCAAAGTCGATTGTCATCTGTGACATTAAGAGACATCTCTATCCATTTCTTCCACATTATAGCTATGTATTCATATTTATTTTCTGTAGCACTCTGGCAGTATTAGGCCAGATTTTTAAGGCTTATAATTATTTAATTGCTATTGATTCTACCGACTTTTGGTTCTTTGAATTCTTTGTTTATTCTGACCTATTATTGTTTAATAGATGTAACGGCCTTTTGATCTCATTAATGTTAAGTAGCAATTCTCTATGTTTTTTCTGACTCATTAAGAAAATATTTTCTGAAGAATAATATTATTTTATCCTAGGCCCTTAGATATCTCTTGTCTTTTGTTAAACTTTCTTATTTTAAATAGTGACATTGTGACTTTTATTTATATATGAATTTACTTTGGTTGCTGTTTCTTCTCACATAAAACTCAAGATACTGCTGAATAATGTAGACCAGGTGGGCGTTCTTTTTAAAAACACAGCACATTCCTGGACTCTGACTTCCAGGGCAGGGCAGGCTAGAGGGGACCCACTCCTGACACTGAGGTCCTCAATCTGCTCACCAGTTGGGACATCCCAAACAGATCAAGGGATGAAGACCGAGAGGATTGGACCTCTTTCTATACCATGAAAATTGTTTGTTTGCAGGCAACTCTGAGATACAATCATAGGAATTTGGGGAAGATTTCTACCATGAGCTTTCTTCTGCTGAATACCTCTGTACCTAGGACACTTAATAAAACACAAATTTTCCAGAATCACTATGACCTCCGTGGCTACATCTGAGGCCATAAACACAAAATATGTTTGAGTGCTTTGTATTGAATGAGATTTGTGCCTAGTGTAGCAATTTAACAAAACTCCCTCAATTTATAAGAAAAAGTAATGTATACAATACGTATAAGGTCACTGTGATAATAAGACAATATTCTGTTTTGTAAAATAAATGTTTCATTTTATTAACTTGAAAGTAAACATTTTTAACAATAAATGTGAAATAATCATACATCTACACTTATTACTTAACTTATATATACATGTATAAACCATTTACTATATAAAATGGTTTCCATAATAAATCACTTTAATAATAATCAAAATAATGGTTTATAAAATAAGCCATTTATTATTTAGAATAATTGCTTTGCTTCTGATTATTCAGGAGAGAATTTTATAAAAATTCTTCATACACACATTTGACTTCAGTTCTTTGTTATCAGTAAAAAAAAAAAAAAGCCACTTTGTGATTATTCTAACACAAAAGAGAGCACATGGTCATGGGATAACTAAGCCAATATTAATATTAAGGCAGTTTTCTTTTAAAAATTCATTTTGTGTCTATTTGTTATTTCCTCACCATAATCGGTTACTATAACACTTGGAAAGTTGTCTTTAAAGACTTTACTTACAGTAACATTCAATACTTGGAGCTGAGAAGCTACATACTCAGCAATAATGACTATAATCTATGCAGTTTCTCTGCCCCCTCCCTGTTTTATTTTTTTTTAGGGGCCATGCTAATCTTCTCTGTATCGTTCCAATTTTAGTATATGTGCTGCCGAAGCGAGCACCCCCTCCCTGTTTTTTAAATAAATGTTCTGGGTAACATCTGAGCATCCTAAACTGCCAGTGCTTGAGGTTGCTTCAGGCTAACGTATTTCTCTTGTTTGTTCACGATAAACTGAGAATGTGACTTGTAATATAAAAAAAAGTTGTATGGATTTGAATATAAGGCAACTACTTCTGCTTTGTTTTTTGAGAAAAATTGCACCTTACGTTGAAGTATGTGGTAAAAATAAACTTAGTTTGGATCCCTTAAAAATGGGTACTAAATTACTCTAACAAAATCATCAATTATTACATTAGAACTTGAAGCTATGATTTTAATCTTCAGCCATCTGAATTGAGTGTAGTTGTCAAATGCAAATCTGATTTTTCAGAGGTAAGGTAAAAAGTAGGGGAGAGCCCCATTCACAGGTAAAAAGTTAATTATTTGGGTAAAGTATTGGGCAAAGGACTTATACAAAAATGATCTAATCCAGGGAGAATGATTTAGCAGGTGACATCTTGAAGTTCGCAGGAAAAAGGCTTAGAATGCAAATATCAGCAAAAGATAGCAAAGGTGCTAGTTGGAGGAAGACAGAGATTTTGTGTGTTTTGTGTAAATTGGTATTCTCAAAGCTTACAGCTATGCCTGGCTTCCTGATGACTCAGCATGTGTTTTACTCTTCATTGAATGAATGTAGGCTCAGGCTTTGGATATGTCCTGATTATTTTTTTGGAGTTAAAATCATTTTTAATCCTGTTTCTACCAATTATGAGTCATGTGACTTTGGGCAAGATAAGCCTTAGCTTTCTTATGAAAAAAATGGAAATTTTAATAATTCATATTCTTTTTTTTTTTTTTTTTTGAGACGGAGTGTTTCACTCATGTTACCCAGGCTGGAGTGCAATGGCGCGATCTCGGCTCACTGCAACCTCCGCCTCCTGGGTTCAGGCAATTCTCCTGCCTCAGCCTCCTAAGTAGCTGGGATTACAGGCATGCACCACCATGCCCAGCTAATTTTTTGTATTTTTAGTAGAGACGGGGTTTCACCATGTTGACCAGGATGGTCTCGATCTCTTGACCTCGTGATCCACCCGCCTCGGCCTCCCAAAGTGCTGGGATTACAGGCTTGAGCCACCGCACCCGGCCAATAATTCATATTCTTAAAGGATTTTCTGAAAAGTAAATTGTGTAATATTTATAAATTGGCTACTAACTAATATTAACATTTAGTATCACAAGAGTAAAAGATTCTTGTGTTCCCAAGAAAAGACTGTGTTTTGGGCATCCTAACAAGCAATCACCAGGAACAGCTTTAAATCCTTCTCAATGATAAGTGGCAACTTACTTTAGAAGCTTTAGGAGCTGCATTTCTGAAGCCCAAACAGTGACTTAAGCCTTTGGCTTCCAAACATCAATCAATGAGCAACAATCTCACTTCAGTAGCCCAGCCCATGGAAGTCAGCAGACAGCCAATTCAGCTCCAGTAATCCTGTTAACAGCTAAAGGCCCTAGTCCTGCCCAATTCTAAAAACCTACCCATCCCGGAGCCCACACCTCCATAAACCCGGTAAGACGAGTTCTCTGCTATTCTGAGAGAGATTGTTTTACAAGCACACTTCTCCCTCAGTCTTGTTAGTTTGTTTCATATATTAAATAGTGGGTGGTTTCCTTGTCAAGTGTCTGACATACAAGAAACAGTTAATAAATTTAATAATAGTATTATGGCTGTTTCCATTGCTATTAGTCTTAATCATCACATTACCAATGTAGGGTACACTGGGAGATTGCCTGCCTCCTTCAGCAATCATGAAAAAAAATTATAAAAAGAATTAGGGAGAAATGATGGAAGATTTTTCATCAGTCCTTTCAGGATAACTTTGTTACGTAAGGCAGAGCTGTGGTGGGAAGAAGGGTGCTCTGTATAATTACTTCTCAGGAAATCCATGCAAAGTTAAATAGCAGAACTATGAAGCTGTAGGCAGATCAGACAGGGGTTCTTTAAAAGCTAATCTGTAAAATATGAGGAATGCTAAATTTTCAACATAGGAGTAGAAGAGCATGCCTCTGCCTGGGTGCTGGAATAGAAGAAACCACCACTTTTACTCTGGGGTGGAGAAAAGTTTATGTACTTTCATCTTACCCTGCTCTCACCCACTCCAATCTTTCAGCAATACACTGAAGAGTATTAGAAATTCCAATGACCTTTGCTTCGCACTTTTATTCTAGGTGATATAATACATGAAGACTGATGAGTCAAGTCCTGAGCTGCGTCCTCCATATTACCTTTTGGGGCACATACTGAAAAGCTAGATATAATTTCTAAAGTTTTCTTTACTGTGTGAAGCTCCGCACTAAACCTATTCTCCTAAAGCCCACCTGGCATTTTCTATCTGGGTGAAAGGGAGTGAGGATGGGCTTAACTGACAGTAATTAACTGACCTTGAAGGCCTAGAGTTTTTCCTAAGGATACCTTGTGCTGTGAATAACAAAAGTTAGGACCTAGTTTTGCCCTACCTGGGAAACCTCTGCAGGGTGGGTTTACAGCTCTTACTTCATCTTTACATATAATTATGTTATTAAGAAATCACTCCAAGTCTTGATTTTCATTGTCATCCTTACTTCCAAAGGGACAAATTAACTTGAATTAATTTGAGTAAATGCTGATGAAGAATAATTCTTCTTTGTAATTTTCTAATGTCATGATTTGCATTGACTAGAAAAAATTCTTTTTCAGGAGTCTAACAATGGTAATTGGAGCTCCTAAATATTAACGTCATGTTGTTAAACAATATGATTGATTGAAGCTATCAACACAGTATTTCACAGCTTTACTTGAAGAGCAAGTTTAAGAATTTCTTTCTATTCCAAAAGAATAGTTGTTTTGATATTTGAAAGTCTTTATAAAGAAAATTTGTAAAACAAAAATGACTTTATTACAAGGGATTAGTATACATGTAGTAAAATCAACTATAGTATCAAATACTGCATTATATAAAAGTAAATATAAAGAATATGTAGTACTAGGCATTATAAAAACAAGGGCTGGATACAAGGGCCATGTATAAAAATTAATTGTATTTCTACACATTAGCAATGAACAAATAGAAAATAAAAACACCCCTCACAATATTTTTAAAAATATTAATAACTAGAAATAAGTGTACAATAGTTATGAAGCTGTCTACATTTATAAGTATAAAACTGCTGAGAAAAAGTAAAGAAGGCATAAGTAGAGAAACACACCATGTTCATAGATTGGATAACTTGATATTGTTAAAACGCTGATTATCCCTAAAGCCATCTATAGATTTAATACAATGACAGTGAAAACCCCAATCTTTTCTATGAGGCGGGAATTCAAAAGCTGATTCTAAAACTTGTATGGTAATACAAAATGCCTAGAATAGACCTAACAATCTTTCAGAAAAAGAACAAAGTTGGATAGCATATAGTACAAAACAGAAATATTTTCTATACAGCTATGGTAATTAAGACAGTGTATTGGAGTGATGCAGTTTAGGACGTGCTACCCCAAAATATGACACCTTGCCATGTGAGCAAACAGCAGAAGTAGAAAAGCCATCTCGTTTTCCCCTTGATTTTTCCCTTGAAATGGGTCATAAGACCTTCATGGAAGAGGTGTTTTTCCTATATCCTGAAAAAGGAATATCCTTATCTCTGAAGACACAGAGACTTAGGGAATAATCTAAACAAATGGGCCTTGATAAGTCCTGTTTATTAACTCTCTCTGCCCCGATCCTGGTTGGACTATTACCATTGGATCATATCCTTAGTTTAATCATACATCTCCATGACTATCCATCTCTTAAACCTAAGCATAAAAATATGCATTTACCTATTTTGAAGGGGCCTTCATTTCCTTATTAAGAATCCCATGTCATGTAAAACACATATTAAATGTGTATGCTATTCTTCTATTAATCTGTATTTTGTTATGGAGTACTTAATCACAAACCTAGTAAAGAGAGAGAAAAATGTTTCTTTGCTCCCATAGGAAACAGAGAAAAATCTTTCCAGTGGATAACAATGGAACTCATTGGTGTCCAAAAGTATTTTCACACATATGTATTCATTTTCTAAAACAAGCGCCACTGCAACTTGGTGGGGAATGGAGAATCTTCTCTATACATGTTCCTGGATCAATTAGATATCTTTATGGAAAGCAATGGATCTTGATTTCTACTTTATACCATATACAAAAATCATTTATGGATCATAGTCTTAAGTGTTAAAGAGAGAAAAAATAAAACTTCTTGATGAAATTATAAGACAATATCTTCATAATCTTTTGGTGATTTTTTTTTTCTTAAAAACAGTCATTCCAAAACAATAATAAAGAAAAAATTAAAAGATTAATGAATTCACCTTTATTAAATTCAATGCCTTCTATTTATCAAAAGACACTATTATAATAATGAAAAGTCTAAGACTGGGAGAAAATATTTGTAGTAGACAAACCCAGCAAAGGACAGGACTTCTGTCTAGAAATTATAGAGTACTTCTAAAAGTCAGTGGGCTAAAAACAGATAATCCAATTAAAAATGGTCAAAAGGGTTGAACAGACACATGACAACAGGGTATTTATTCACTATGCATATGAAAAGTTGTTCAATATCATTAGTCATTATGAAATGCAAATAAAAATTTGATGCTACCATCCACCCACCACAATGACAGTTGTGATGCTGGTGACTGAGTGGATTAACTGGAACCCTCATACGTTGCTGCCGGTAGTGTAAATTTACAAAGATCCTTTGGAAACTAAGAATATATTGTAAGGTTAAACAAATGCCTACCATAGGTCCTAGCAATATCACCCACCCCCTTTTTTGCCTTTCACTCCTTATATAGACACATAGATCCAGAAGAAATAATTATAACAAATATCACGTACAAAAATATTCATTACAGCTTTACTCAACTCAAACATTTATCAATGGAATGGATAAGTACATTGTGGTATATTTATATATTTAATATTACAAAGAAATAAAAGTGCTACATGCAATATGTGGATGACTCTCCATGCATTGGAGAGTCTATGTGTCTGTGCATACTCAAAAACACAAGAGAGTAAGATTCTATTTATTTGAATGTCAAGAAAAAAGAAAATTAATTTCCAATGGGAAAAGTCAAAATAATTGTAACCTCTTAGAAAATGTTGTCTAAGACAGTGGAAGGGAGATACTTATGGTGTGCTGAGTATGTTTTATATCTTGTTCTAGCTGGTGGTTACCATAGGTGTGTGTGTATGTTTATGTATATAAATGTATATGTATACATATATGTATATATGTGTGTATTAGCATTGTTTATTTATATTAACACATGCATATACATATACATATACACACACACACACACTGTGTATGTATGTACAATGTATGTGTGTGTGTATGCACATATACTTATACATAGAAATTTATCAAGTTCAATAAAGATGTGTGCATTTTACTGTACATATGCAATTTCAAAACCACACAAATGCATAGAAATCAAGCCAATATAATACCATTACATATACACCAAAATAAGTAAAATGAAGATAGAAGATACTAAATTTTGAAGAAGGCAAGAAACAACTGAAACAGTCACATATTGAAGGTAGGAGTATAATTGGAAAAACCAGTTTGGGAAACCATTTGGTAGTATTTACTAAGACTGAACATAAGCATATCTCATGACCAGCAGTAATACTTCAAAATATATACTCAAGAGAAACGTTCATCAAATAACATATACAAAAAGCAGTAATACTATTGTAGTTATAAACTGGAAACAACCTAAAATATCCATCAGCAGTATAAAAATCAACTGTGGTATATCAATACACTGGAAGATTATAGATTAAGAAGAATGAATGAATTCCAACTGTGAATAATGTTGTAAATAAATATTATAAAAATGCTTAACAAAAAATGCCAGACAGTAGGATTACTTACTGTGCAATTACATTTGTAGAACATTGAAACTCAGACAAAACTAATCTATGAGGTTAGAAGTGAGGATAGTGGGAATTATTGGAAGTGGGGGAGTCAGTGGCTAGTTGGGGACTTTAGGGAGACATGTGGTGTGCTGTTAATATTCTAGCAATATTCTGATTCTTGATCCAAGTGACTATATGAATATATTCACTTTGTGATAATTCATCAAACAAAGAATGCATGATTTGTATACTTTTATGTCTGTATTTATTTCTTAATAAAAAATTTACTTTTAAAGTAGTAAGTTCTCTTAAGGTACCACATTCTATTTAAATTCTGTTACAGATTTTAGCTTAATTAATGCAACAGATGTGCCCTTATAATTAATTAAATCATAGTTGCAATCAAATTCATTTGCTTATTGATTTATGTGATCATTCTGAAGGTATTTTATCTTCATTTGCCTTTGACATACAATTGACAGAGACCTCAAATACTTCAGATTAGGTGACGATTCCTCCCCATTTCTGTGTCAAAGACCCCCAATGAATGTATAATGCATTCACAGTATTTTTTTTTTTTTTTTTGCAAAAGAATCTTTAAAATAACCAAATTTACCTATTGGGTAAAGTTGAGTTTCTATATATCTATTTTTTTCTAAGTAAGATCTATAGTATCATAAAATAAAATGCTAGTGGTTAGACTAGACAACAGAAAGTATATAATTTAACCTTTGTAATTAGGAAAATAAAGGATCTGAGGCTCAATAAGAAAGTGACAGGCATGAGATTTGTCATTCATTCATTCACTCATACATTCAAAATTTTATTTATTTAATTTACAAATGAAAATGAAATATAATTATGGTATATATAATGATGTTTTGAAATGTTTATACATAGTAAAATGGGTAAATCTAGCTAATTAACATATGTATTACGTCACATGTAGGTTATTTTCTTTTTGGTGAGAACACTTAAAAGCTACTCTCAGCTATTTTCAAATATATAATACATTTTTATTGTCTTTAGTGACCATGTTTTAAAGTAAATCTCTTGAACTTATTCCTCCTAACTGAAATTTTATATTCAATAATCACATCTCTCCAATCCTCCCTGCCTCTCACTGCCCCTGGTAACTACCATTCTATTTTCTACTTCTGTAAATTTGACTTTTTAAGATTCCACATATGAGTGAGATCATGTGGTATTTGTCTTTCTGCACCTGGCTTATTTCATATAACATAATGTCCTCCAGGCTTATCTATGTTGTTGAAAATGACAGGATTTCTTTCTTTTCTGAGGCTGAGTCATACTCAATTGTGTATATATATTTAATCGCCATTTTATTTATCCATTTATTTTTTGATAGACACTTAGGTTGATTCCATATCTTGGTTATTGTGAATAATGCCGCAGTGAATATGGAAGTGCAAATATCTCTTTGGCACATAAATTTCTTTTCCTTTGAATATATACCCAGTGCTGCAATTGCTAGATCATATGATAGTCCTTTTTAAAATTTTTTGGGGAAACTTCATACTGTTTTCCATAATGGTTGTACTAATTTACATTCCCACCAACAGTATTCAAGGGTTCCCTCTTCTTCATACCCTTGCCAACACTTGTTATTTTTTGTCTTTTTGATAATAACCATTCTAATAGATGTAGGATGATATTTCACTGTAGTTTTAATTTTTATTTCCTTGATGATTAGTGATGTTGACCACTCTTTCATATACCCGTTGGCCGTTTGTATACCTTCTTTTGTAAAATGTTTATTCAGGTCCTCTGCACATTTTTAAAATCAGGTTATTTGTTTTCTTGCTATTTATAGAGTACCTGGATACTTTCTTAGAAATTTGGATATATCAGGGAAGAAAATGAATAAAGATTCCAGCACTAGAGCACTTATATTGGAAGACAGATAATAAAACAATACAAATAAATATAATGAATAAGTGAATTTGGTAATATGCTAAGTAAATGTAAGTAATGTTATGAATAAAGAAAATGTCCAGGTTGAGGGTGGTGAGATAGGGTAGGCGGGGCTTAGGAGGAGTAGCCAATTGTCAGCGAATGTGTATTGATAAGGCTCAGATTTAAACCAAGTCTTGAAGAAAGTGAAGGAGCTAGCCATGCAGGTAGAAGTTTGGCTGGAAGTACAAAGGAGTAGTAGCCAGAACAAAGGCTCTAAAGCAGAAGCGTGACTTGTGTGTTTTAGGATAGGAGGCAGTCAGTTTGGCTAAGTGTACTAAGCTAATGTAAGAAGCACAGGAGTAGGTCAAAGAGTTATCAGAATAGGGGGTTGGGCACAGAGCAGGCAGAGTCTTGTAATTCCTGGTAAGGACTTTTCATTTTACTTCAAGTAAAATGTCAAGCTATTGAAGGGTTTTGGACAGAGGAGTAATATAGTCTGACTTATATATTAAAAGGATCACTTATGGCTTCTATTTTGAGAATAGACTACAAAGAAGCAAGAGGAAGACCTGGGAAACTATTGCAGCAATCCAGGCAAAAGATGGTGTTGACTTAGTTCATTGTGACAGCAGTGAAGAGAATGATAAAGGGTCAGATTTTAAGCATATTTTGCAGGTAGAGTGACATGACTTTACAGTGGATTGTATGTGGGCAGTTAGAGAGGGTCAAGGAGGATTCCGAGGTTTTTGATCAGAATCATAAAAGGAGGGTAAAATGGAGTTATGGAGATGCAAGACAGATGTCTGGGGAGAGCAGCTTTGCAGGATAAAGTTCAGTAGAGATGTTAAAGCTATCACATATATGAATCTGAATTTGGGGAGGAAGCTCTGAGTTGGTGGTAAAAATTGGAATTGCCATATATTATTGCCTGAATTGTGTCTTCTCCAAATTCATATATTGAAGTGGAGAAACTCCTGGGTCCTCAGAATGTGACTATCTTTGGAGACAGGGCTTTAAAAAAAGGTGTTTAGATTAAAATGAGGTCTTTAGGGTAGACCTTAAACTTTCTGATGTGTTACTTGAAGAAGAGGAAATTTAGACACATAGAGAGACATCAAGGGTGCACACACATGGAGAAAAGACCATTTGAGGTCACCGCGAGAAGCTGATCTCTGCAAGCTGTGGAGAGGGGCCTTAGGAGAAACCAGCTCTGTTACCCCTTGATCTGGTACTTCCGGTCTTCAGAAAGCTGAGAAATAAATTTCTCTTTTTAAAGACATCTAGTCTATGGTATTTTGTTATGGCAGCCCAAGCAGACTAATACACCATATAAATGGCATTTGAAGGCATGAGAGTAAATGAGATCATCAAGAGAATGGGTAAAACCTGGGACACTTCAACATCCAAAGGGTTGAATGAGAAAAAGGTATGGAGGGAGAACAACTAATCAAATAGAAGAAACACACAGAAGAATGTTTCCTTTGTCAGTAAGTGAACATACTGTGACATGAGGGGAGGAATGTTCAACTGTGATGAATGTGAAGCAAAAAGACTACTGAGAACCAACTGTGAATTTGTAATGTAATTGTTTTTGATGAATTTTATAAGTTCAGTCTCAGTGAACAATAGAGGCAAATATCTGAGTGAAGTAGATTTGAGAGAATAGAAGGAGAGGAATTGGGAACAGTAACCATAGAAAACAGTTTTTGAAGAGTTTTGCTCTAAAGAGGAACAAAGTAATGGGTTGGTAATGGGCGGGAAAAGTGGAATTATTTTTTTTTTAAAGATAGGAGTAATAAAACGTAAGCTGATGACATGATCCAATATAGACAAAACTTTGATGGTGCAAAAGTGAGAGAAACTGCTGGAGCAATGTGCTTGAGTAGATGAAAAAGGATAGGCTTTTATACATGGTATTAAAACACAGAAAATTCATCTACGGTAAGTGTGGGAGCCAGTGTGAGTGCAGATGCCAGTAAGTAGATATTATGGTGGGAGATGGCTGAAGGTTTGATCAGATTGCTTCATATATTTTTTAGAAAATATGAAAAAGGGTTATCAGCTGAGAGGGGAAATGGAGAAGGAAGTGCTGGGAACCGAAGGAAAGAGAAGTGTGAAGAGTTGTAAAGTAATAATGAACTAGAAAGACATAGTATAATTACCTGACAATATTAGGGATTCTCTAGGAGTAATAAACATTATTTTAAAAGAGATCAGTTAATTTGCTTATGTGTTTTTTATCAGCAAATCTCAAATCCATAGTTCCAGGCAAAGAGTAGGGTGAAGAGCTATGGTTTTAATAGGAAATACAGTGATACCAGTGAAGGAAAATAAGTTGAGGATACAAGAAAGGAGGTGATTATAATGATGGAGAATTGAATTTAAGCTACACATAAAGGGAAGAGAGGAAAACAAAATGCCGAGGATAGGGTAGCATTGCAAAGATCAGTGGAATGGAGGTCCCAGTAGGACTGAGAGTTTTGGATCACCATTCGGCAAACGTTACAGTAGTAATTGTTACAAGCAAGAGTCATTGATGGATGCTAAACTTAGTTGACAAAATAAGATGAGAAACCGAATATTTATAGTCTCCCTCCCTACAAGATACATGTTAGTTACACAGAGAAAATATTAACTTTGCAGTGGAGAAATCTGCATGTAACACCTTGACCAAATGACCAAAGTAAATATCAGCAATAATGGGATAAACCAACATCCTGTAGCACCTGATATGATGCATTGAGAAGGGCGCACCACTTCTGTGACATTAGTTTGAAAAATGCACAACATGATTTTAATCATGAGGAAATGCTGACAAACCCAATTGCAGGACACTTGAGAAAATAAATCGCCAATACTCTTCAAAAGGGTTAAGTTCATAAAAGTCCAAGAAAAAATAAAGAACTGTCTGAAATTAGAGGCAACATGACAATCAAATGCATTATAGGATTCTGGATTAAATTCCATACTAAAAAATAAAAATATCAGTGAGACAACTCATGAAATTTCAGTAAGGTTTATGGTTGTCACTAGTATTGCATCACTCTTAATTTCCTAGCTTTCATAACTATACTTTGATAATTATACTGGCTTCGTAGGATAGTAACATTTAAGGAGGCTGAGTGAAGAAGACATGGGAACTGTTTTTTACTATTTCTGCTACTTTTTATGAGTCTGAAATTGTTTTAAAGTGAGAAGCTAAAACTAGACTGTGCCGTTGAGGTACCAGATGGCATGGGGATGAAACGCGGGAGGTGGTGGTCAGAGAGTGAGATACATGCAATCGTAGGGTCTTCATGGAACTGATGAGGCTTGAATTCCAAGTCCCCCACCCCCACCTTACAGGAGCTTATTTCCTGGGAGGGGCTTTAGCAATATGTTCATAAGGATATGTACTTTTGCCATATTTACAGAAGTAAATTATTTTGACCACAGCCAGTTAAGACCACTCTCTGCAAATCTAACTTCTTGTCTGCAATACTTGCCCATTTGTTGGATGGCAATGGAGAGAGGCCATAGGCATTTTTGAGAACTTACAAAGTCACGTCAAAGATACAGAGTTTCCTTTTTGCGATGTGATTTGTGTGCATGTGTGTGAAGTTTTAAGTCACTTCTGTGGATAGGGAAGTTCTTGTGACAATGGCTATGGGAGACACAAGAGCCACTGCTTGGAAAATGAAAGAAAGCCAGTTATGTTAAAGGAAGAAAGTGAAGAGAATATTCATAGACTAATTTTGGGATAAAAGGCATTCTTCTGATGATGGTTTCTGAGGGACACAATAGAAAAAATTTAGGAATCAGGGGTGGGTAATAAGAGAGGACAAAAATCAAGTATGCGTAGGGTCCAATAGGAGATGAAAGCTTTGGAAATTAAGGCAACTTAGAGTTCTTGTGGTAACCGGTGTAAACAGAGACGAGGTTACAAGTAGATTATTTCTGGTGGTTTTAAGAAGTGTTGTTAGTGACAGAGACAGATGTAGAATTTAAGAACTTTACCCACTAAATTATTTGCTTCTTGATTCATCATTGAGATTAATATTCCCATATTCATGGGAATATTCAATTATGTTAAATGATTTTATTGTTTCACCACACTTTGTAGAATTTATTGTGGCGTTTGCAATTTGACAGGCAGTCTTACTGAATACTTGAGAAAATGAATACTTATGCTTTCAGTAATAAACTAGAAATTGCTTAAGGATAATCAATGTGATTAATATTTTTGACTAGAGGCACAGTTACATTCATGTTAATGAAAGGTAAATACAGCAATTCTGTCTGATTTCACAAATCAATTTAATTTCATAAATCTTAAAATGTTTCATGACAGGAATGGTTGGAACCTCCAGCTCATTGCTTTTCTATTCCCGTCTAAAGCACGGTACAATCACTTAGAAATGTATTAGATAGATAGATAATGCATTAAATAAATTTTAGTACAACTGTTACAGTTTTCAGACATTGAAATTGTGTAATTCTGATTCTGATTTGGTATTATTATTCTAAACAAAGTTTTAATTTTTTTATTCTTACCAAAATTTACCTTTATATCCACAAGTTATCACTTAGCAATATCTAATAATAGATGTATTACAGAATTAGTAATTGATTAATGAGTTAGTAATTAATATAAAGAATGATGATTCTGTTAAATATCATTTTAGTTTGATTATTTACCCAGTTTTTGGTGTTAGAAACTAAGGATTGTTTGGAAATATGTTTTACTGGTTCAAGTACCCTTGACAAATGTGTAGAAAATTAGACTCATTGTACCAATTTCTTCCCATATAATACAGGTGAAGTGTAGCAGAGTTGAAAAAAATCAAAATATTGAAGCTACTATTAGGAAGAAGAAAAAAGACTTATGTTCTTTAATATCTGTCAGGATAAATAGACGTTGTGTTTTATTGCACCCCCAGGAAAGTCTAATTAGATGAGCACATTTTTTTTTTTTTACCAGGAACCTTTGATTAAGGAGCATATTAGTTTCCTATTGCTGCTGTTACAAATTACTGCACTTAGTGACTTAAAGCAACACACATTTATTCTGGAGGTCAGAAATTCAAAATGGGAAAGCAGGGCTGCACTCCTTTTAATGGCTGTGGGTAAGAATCCATTTTCTTGCTTTTTCCAGCTCTAGAGGCTTCCTGTATTTCTTGTCTTGTGGCCCCATTTCACTCTGACCTCTGCTTCCATTGTCACATGGCCTTCTCTGCCCTGACCCTCCTTCTTCCACTTATAAGGACTCTTGTGAGTACATTGGGCTTGCCCAAGTAGTGAAAGTAATCCTCTCATCTAAAGGTCCTTAACCAAATCATACCTGTAAGGTTTCTTTTGCCACTAAGGTAACATTTAAAGGTCAAGGGATTAGGACATGGATATATTTGGGAGACCAGTATTCAGTCTGCTACAAGCTCTAACAAATGTTTATTTTCAGTTATTTACGGTATAAAATTGTATGCAGTTATCACTAAGATAAACAATGACATGTCATTATTTGGATTTTTCTCTTTAACATCAGGCTTATGACTATTATCTTAGTCACATCCAACAATAGGGTAATTTCTATAATAGTGAAACTGATTTTTGGTTAAAATAATGTTATGAAGTTCTATCATAGGGCAAATCATTGGGTGATGAGATTATATACAATTCCAGGACTCCTTGGTCCTCAGAGACTCTATACCATGAAAAGTATCCTGTACTGAGTGAGTGTTATACTCAGTGAAGACACTGCTTGAAAGGTGAACTGAATATTTATTTCAAGGAAGCTGAAATCCACAGCTTTTATATAAATGCTGCCATTAGAACTATAGGTTTATCATATATACCAGATAATTATCTAATCATATCGTTTAGTGGATGAAGATAAACGCTGTACTAAGAAAAAACAAATGGATAATTTGAGTTCATTGTGTACCTGAAGTATGATATGCTACCAAAAATAATTATTAGATATAAAGCTTACTCAAAAATAATATTGTCTATATCAAGAAAAATAATTCTGCCAAACTTGGATCTGATCATCCACAATCTAGAATACTTCGTTTTTTCTAATACTATATTTTACAAGGAATGTTTAAAAGATACAGGAACATTTGAGAAGAAAGGTCACAGAAAAATAATCAAGCCATATGCATGATCTAAAGACATTTTTACTTATAGGAAATTATTGAATAAGTGTATTTTTGAGGAAGGTATGATAGCTCTTTTCAAATATTTAAAATTTGAAAGGGTGTGGTTAAGGTGGAAAGACAGATTAATGGGTCAGGGGGAAATTTATCTTGCCTTGATGAAAAAGCCAAAACTAAAGGTCAGAATTGTCTTTAGATTGACATGAGTTTGAAGTGCAATAATTCCTACCTTCAAATTCCTTCAAGTTATCTTCAAGTTCCACAGATTTAACCTGAGACAGTTCAAAATCCATTTTTTGAATTAAATTTGAAATAAATAGGTTTCACTATATTTGAAAAATTTTGCAAAACTCTGATGCCTGTAGCAACCTATTTATATAACATTTATCAAATAGATACTTAACTCAAATATCCAAGATGTTTCTTTAAGATAGGCAGGTAAATAACAGGTTAGGAATAAAAAAGTTTAGTTATATTCTAAAGTACGATACTTATTCCTTAGTGCTTCATGATTATTGAGGCAAACATTTTATAAGTCATGCAAAAATATAATTATGACTTTGAGTAGTTTATAGTCCTCAATTATGATGTAGGTGTTTATAATACTCTTGTAAAAACTAAATTGATAAAAACCGTCAAATCTGTCATCTATTCATTAATAACATCTATGGATAAGTTGGCTCTTTGAATATAATATAACTAATGCTCAGAGATTTTCTTTTAGTGATTTTTGTACATATCTCTGTTATTGCATTGTATTAAAATACCTTCTTTAGATTTCTGTTATATGGACTACATGATTAATTATGGGAAGGCAGAAATATGCCTTATTCTTCTCTTTGTCCACATTTCCTTATCTAATGCTTGGTACAAAACGGGATTCAATCAATGTTGATAAAGTTGTAGTAATAAGGTTAATTAAATATAGAAAAATTTGTGGTTTACTTTACTTAGTTAGGTACTATTATAACAGGCAATGTTGAAACTTTCTTTTATGAATGAGTCTTCAGAGATTTTCCACTCTTTGCTACTAGAATTTCATTCTTTCATATCAGAGATCAAAAGTTGAAGTGTCTATAGGGACCTAGGCTAAGAAACAAGAAGAAATAAAAACTGGGTTAGACCAAGGAGCACATATTCTGCCCCACTAAGAAGCTTCCAGAGCTGCTTAGCTCCAGCCAACTATTTCCACAAGGGACAGTGCAACCACATGTTCCAGGTTTTCAGCTGAAGATGAAAATCTGGATTTTTATATAAAAATGTTCAGTTTTTAAATTATTGGTCATGGTGTGGACTATAAAAAACATATCTTTGAGCCCTGTTTTACTTGCAGGCAGCCTGTTTGTCTCCTCTGCTTTTAGGCCTTGAATACTTCTATGGGTTGGAGAGAAAACACTCCAGATGAGGAGCATAACATGAATAATTTATGCCTCATAAATGATGTCCTAAATACAGAGAATAGACCCTGCTTTGTGAGAAGGATGGGACATGTTGGAAACAGATGGAGGTGAATACAGAGTGTGGTGGTTAGTCATACTGGGGAGAGCTACATAAGACAAGTTATCATGTTTAGGACTATGTTCCCAGAGACTGGGTAATTTATAAAGGAAAGAGGTTTAATTCACTCACAGTTCCACATGTTTGCAGAGGCCTCACAATAATGCCACAAGATGAATGAGGAGCAAATCACATCTTATATGGCAGCAGGCAAGAGAGCTTATGCAGGGGAACTCCCATTTATAAAACCATCAGATCTCATGAAACTTATTCACTACCATGAGAACAGTATGGGGTAAACTGCCTCCATGATTCAATTATCTCTACCTGGTGCCGCCCTTTACACATGGGGATCATTACAATTCAAGATGAGATTTGGGCGGGGACACAAGCAAACTGTATCATTCCATCATTCACCTCTCCCAAATCTCATGTTCTCATATTTCAAAACCAATCATGCTCTTCCAACAGATCCCCAAAGTGTTAACTCATTTCAGCATTAACTCAAAGGTCCACAGTTTAAAGTCTCACCTGAGACAAGGCAAGTGCCTTCTGCCTATGAGCTTGTAAAATCAAAAGCAAGTTAGTCACTTCCTAGATACAATGGGGGTACAGGCATTGGGTAAATACAGCCATTCCAAATGGGAGAAATTGGCCAAAATGAAGGAGCTACCAGCTCCATGCAAGTCTAAAATCCACTGGAGCAGTCAAATCTTAAAGCTCCAAAATGATCGTCTTGATTCCATGTCTTAGATCCAGGCCACTCTGATGTAAAAGGTGGGCTCCCATGGTCTTGGGCAGCTCTGCCCTGTGGCTTTGCAGTACAGCCTCCCTCTCAGCTACTGGTGTTGAGTGTCTGTGGCTTTACCAGGTGCACTGTGCAAGCTATTGGTGGATCTTTCATTCTGAGGTCATGAGGATGGTGGCCCTCTTTTCACAGTTCCAGTAGGCGGTTCTTCAGTGGGGACCCCTTGTGGGGCCCTCAACCCCACATTTCTCTTCCGCAATGCCCTAACAGGAGTTCTCCATAAGGGCCCTGCCCCTGCAGCAAACATCTGCCTGGACAACCAGGCATTTCCATACATCGTCTGAAATCAGGCACAGGTTCCCAAACCTCAATTCTTGACTTCTGTGTACCAGCAGGCCCATCAATGCATGGAAGCAACCAAGGCTTGGGGCTTGCACCTTCTGAAGCAATGGCCTGAGCTGTTTGTTGACCTCTTTTACCCATAGCTGGAGCTGAAGCAGTTAGGATGCAGGGCACCATGCCCTGAGGCTGTATGGAGCAGAGGTCCCTGGGCTCAGCCCATGAAGCCATTTTTCCCTACTAGACTTTCAGGCATGTGATGGGAGGGGCTGCCATAAAGGTGTTTAACCTGCCCTGGATACATTTTCTCCATTGTCCTGGTGATTAACATTCGACTCCTTGTTACTTATGCAGATTTCTGCAGCTGGCTTGAATTTCTCCTCAGAAAATGGAGTTTTCCTTTCTATTGCAGGGTCAGATTTCTGCTCTGCTTCCTCTTGAACGCTTTGCTGCTTAGAACTTTCTTCTGCCAGATACCCTAAATCATCTCTTTCAAGTTCAAAGTTCCACAGACTTCTAGGGCAGGGGCAAAGTGCCACCACCCTTTTTGCATAGCAAGAGTGACTTTTACTGCAGTACCCCACAAGCTCCTCCTCTCCTTCCTAGACCAGCTCAACCTGGATTTCATTGTCCATATCACTATCAGCATTTTGGTCAAAGCCATTCAACAAGTCTCTAGGATGTTTCAAACTCTCCCCATCTTCCTGTCTTCTTCTGAGCCCTCCAAACTGTTCCAACCTCTGCCTGTTACCCAGCTATAAAGTAGCTTCCACAATTTTAGGTATCATTACAGCAGCACCCCACTCTATCAGTAATAATTTACTGTATTAGTCTGTTCTCACACTGCTCATAAAGACATACCTAAGACTAGGTAATTTATAAAGGAAAGAGGCTTAATTGGCTCACAGCTCTACATGTCTGTGGAGGCCTCACGATCATGCCAGAAGGCAAATGAGGAACAAAGTCACATCTTATATGACAGCAGATAAGAGAGTTTGTGCAGCGGAACTCCCATTTATAAAACCATCAGGTCTCACAAGACTTATTCACTTCTGCTTATTCGCCATATATTTCTGGGTACTGAAAATATTTAACACTGTAGACTCACAGCGTTAAGTCAGTTATGAATTATGGCTTCAGATATGTTTGGTTTTATCAGTGCATTTTTCTCAAAACTTTTCAGTATTTTATAAAAGATGTACTTCCTTCTCAAATTACCTATCCCATATTCAGACACATTCATTACTTGCATGGCAAAATAACAAAAACAGATCCCATTGGAGGGAATCTTGAAAGCAAATAACACTGTTTTTTCTTCACAAAATTATCATTATCCACACATGAGTTTTACAAGAGTAACCTTTCTGAAATTTTACTTTGATGATTAAAATGGTTGAATAGGAACTGTTTGTTCTTAGCAGGTTGGATAGGACTGAAAGATTGAGTGAAGAAAAGAAAGTAGTTAAACAATAATATTGAGAGTCAGAAAAACAGTAACAACTGATATTATTATGAAAATTTGGTCCTTTCTCAGAACTTCAAACACCAAAAAATTACTATATATTCAAAAAAGTTAAAAAATGCTGTGTTTTGTTACAATCAGTACTTGTTAAATGTCTAAAGAATTTTATATGTTTCATTTAATATATATATTGCATCTCTATACATTATTGCAACCAGCACTTGTTAGTTTTCCAAAGAATTTAGTCTTCTGTTGGTCAATTTTCTTTTACATAACGACTCTAATCAAATATCAGTTATATTTTCTATGCGGTATACATATGTATATAACATATATGCATTTCCACAAAGCTATCTCATTTTTATATAATTAGAGGGAACCTATCCTTCTAGTTTCCCCTTGTTATATAAAAATGAGATAGCTCTGTGGAAATGCATATATATAATTGGAGGAATAAAGGAAAAGTAATTAAAGAAAATATTTTAAAATGGAGCTATATGAAAGCATAAAATAAAACTGAAAAAAAAAAGAGATGAGGATTGGATAGCTGTCTAAAACACAGATTGCTATGGAGATAATGGCTATTTCACAGACTCAGAGACAGAACTGTGGAACAGCAGATATTTCCCCTCCAGTTTTTGTGGCAGTGTGATTGGCAGAGATGCAGGTGCATTATCAGCTTGATACTGCCCTGGAGCAACTGATGGAGATAATTATGATTTCTAGTAGGAAAACTGACCTAGAAATGATTTGTTATGTAAAGATAAAATGTATATTTATTTCCTTCCACGCCATGACCTTGGGTTTGAATTTTAGATTTCTTAGGTACTTCACTGGAAAACTCCAGTCTTATTTGGGTTTGATTCTTTGACCTCAGGTCTCAAGCTTTTATTTTTTATTTTGGTTTATTGAGTCTTTTTACGTATAAATAGTTAGTTTTCTCTTTTTAGATGTGCTGAAAACCTGCAGAAGACTCACAGAAAAGTGGCTTGAGAAAAAGTGAGGACATTTGCAGATTAAAAAAAGAAAAACAATTTCCTATTTGGGGGAAAATCTCAGAGATGAAAGAAATTGTCTCAGGAGGATTTCTCAGCATCATAATCTTCCTAAACACTGAATTCTCTTGTTAACTATGGAAATCACGTGTCACGTAAAGATAAGATGGTCAGAGTAGGAAAAGTTCTTACAATATGTTGCTAATGATAATCGCTGAGGGAGTAATTTTAAATGATTTTCTAATGTGGCAAGCAGATTTTTAATGATTTTCTCATCTTGAATCCATAAAACACAAGTCCTAGGGTGTCATAATAAATACAACCTGAGCTAAAATTTGATTTCCCAGGTGCACAGGGTTTTATTTAATATGAAATGTTCTACATAGGCATTGGAATTGCCATTGGTCGGGCTTCATTTCTATCTATACCTATGGGGATCATAAACAATCTTTTAATTGAAATGATAATTCATAACAGCATCGCTGGTTGGTGTATGAGCAACAGAGACCTTAATGTGAAAATTCTTCAAGTTTAATAGTGGTAACTGTTGAATTTTAAGTTTTGTGCTTTTTATCATAGATAAAAATGTAATTAGAAATTTTAGTTAAATGGAAAGGCAACAACAGTTGCTTGTCACATAGAGGGTAAAGTCTCAAAATACATTTTAATATTCCTTTTCACCAAGAGAGTATTAATAATTAATAATTTCATAACCTCATACCTAAATTCAATTCAGATACTCACATTGGAAAGTCTGCATTTTTAAGGCATTATAAGACTAACAAAATCTGTTCTTATTTAATAATATAAAATGCTTTTCCATAAATGTTTAGTATTTTAGAACCTTCAAAAATCCTTCAAATTTGACTCTTGTAAAAAAGTAAATGAGTTATTTTTTTCCACTTACTAAACAATTTGTTTCTCTTGATGAACCACAAATTAAGACCGAACAAAACAAAACACACATATAGACGCACATAACAAACAGAAACATACACAAAGGTACACACAAGACACAGATACACAAACACAATTTTACTAACATAATTGTTGTACATGAAAGTGATTTTTTAGAAAGGTGGGTGTCTTTGTGTATTTAGATAAGGATTTGATAAATTAAGAAGGCTGTGACTCCCAAAGTGTAAATGAGAATCTTTGTGGTATATACAAGGTCAAGGGAAATGAGGCGGCAAAGTTAAACATAGCATGCTTAAATACGGCAGAAAATTATTGCTAGTAATAACAGGAAAGTGGATTAGAAAGTAAGTATTTTTTTTTAAAAGAAGGATCTTGAAAATCTTTTAATATTCATCAAAAATTACTGAGAAGGATTTACATTTTCTGCTTAGGAAAATATAAAAAAGTTTACTTTGCTATGGAATCTTTGTTTTAAGAAAGCCTTCTAGCACTACCATTCCAAAAAATTAACATTGGAAATCACTATCTGCAACAAGAACAACAGTAACTCTGAGTCTTGAATAATGGCGTTCACAGAGAGATTGTGATGCTGACAATACACATATTCAGAGATATACAGTCTCTGCTTTGCCAGCACCTATGGGCACAAAGAAGCTTAAGCTTGTTTCAAGAAATGGCCAGGGCAAGGAGTCAAGTTTTTGTAAGGATGGTTTCCAAGAGAAGAGATGGTTTGCATATACTTAAAGAAGAAGCACCTAAGTTTATTGATTTTAAATCATTTCCCTAAAAAGGTTTAGAGCCGCTTAAAATTTTTCATTAAGTGGTCAGTTCCCTGAAGACAGACTCTGAGTTTTGCTTACTGTGTAGTGTTTGCAGGATGGTGAGGGTAGTTTCTGACTCACAGGAGGTGCTTTACCAACATTTTTGAATGGATAAATGTACAGTTGAGAGCAATCATAAAATTCATGTGGAAAATGTGGACATTAGACTTTCATGTTAGAAACTGCTGACTTTTATAACAAGTCAGTATAAATTTAGATGAGATTCGGTATCACATATATGAAATCCAAATATATTTCACCAAGTTTGTGCCTGTATTAGAAAACACATATATAGGCACACATAACAACTACTAAACCTCTCCCCAATATTGTTTTATTCACCAAGTCCATTTATATGTATCTACAGAGTAAGGTCAGTATTTTCAACATGCTAAGTTTAACCTTGCCACTCCATTTCCTAAAACATTCCTTTGGCTTTACTTTCATTAGAATATACTCCAGATCCTCATTCTTGCTTACAGAAATCTGACCCTCCCTACCCACTTCTTCATCCTCATCTCTCCACCTCTCCACCAAACTACAGCTACATAATCCTTTATAGGTTCCAGCAACTTGTGAACTTTTACCACAGGGCCTTTGCTCGAACTTTGCCTGGCCTTTGTCTTCTGCATTTAATGCTCTTCCCTTTGATCTCAGTGTGGTTGGTCCATTTTTGCCATTCAGATGTCAGATTATTCAGAAGTAATAGTCAATTACTCTGTAAATGTGATACTATTATAGCATAAAAATACAGTTTTTAATTCACCATAGAATTGATCCCTACTCTATAAAACAGAGGACTTTGTCTCTGTCTCTCAATATGATGCCTCACATACATTACTTAGAAAGTTTTTTTAAAAAAATAAATGAAAGCATGAACTAGATAAAAGATTTGTAAGGGGCAGAATAAAAATGGAGGAATGTGTCAGGAGGTGTTAATTGGAAAAATATCCCTCAATGTATCAGAATAAATCAAAACATGATTAATAGACTATTTTATGGCAGAGTTATATGAATACTTCTTATGCACTGTAGAATTTTAATGATTCTTTTCTTACATGTTTACTTGCAGCAGGTTTTTAAAATTTATTTATTTATTTATTTATTTATATATTTAGAGACAGGGTCTTACTCTGTCACACACAAGCTGGGGTGCAGTGACATGATCCTGGTTGACTGCAACCACTACCTCTTGGGCTCAAGTCATCCTGTCACTTCAGCCACCTGTGTAGCTGGGACCACAGGCACATAACACCACACTAGCTGATTTTTGTATTTTTTGTTGAGATGGGTTTTTGCCATCTTGCTCAGGCTGGTCTTGAATGCCTGATCTACCCATCTTGGCTTCCCAAAGTGCTGGGATTATAGGTATGAGCCACTGTGCTCAGCCTACCTGCAGCATAGTTTTAATACTTAATAAAAAATTTAACCCAAGGTTAAACATTTTGAAAAAAGAGACATCAGTGAGACTTAAAAAATATATTAGTAAGATTGTGACTGATTTATTTAGAGTCAGATGTATGCTTTCTCATTCCAAAAAAGATTTGAAGCAGTTGTTACAAATATACACCAATATACAAAATGTTAGCTGTAAAAGTGAAAGGAAAATATACATATAAAAGAATACTCATGTTGATTTGATTGTAATAATAAGCCAACTAAGTAATCACAAGAAAGTGATTAAGAGGTCAAGGGTAGTAAAAGAGTCAAACAACATAAGAAATATAGAGAGTGACAGCGGTGCATAAAAGTTTTTCTAGTTGCCCCTATAATGTAGCAGCATGTAGTGAGTATATATATATATATATATATATATATAAATATTATTTCATAGAGCACTGCATAATACTAAAAACTCACAAAGCAGAACTGAGAGAAATTGAGATCCCAAAATCCATAAAAAGGATCCATGAAACCAAAAGTTTTTTAAAAATGATAAACAAGATCAATAGACTGCTAGCTAGATTAACAAAGAAAAAAGAATATCCAAATAAGCACAATCAGGATTGGCAAAGATGACATTGTAATCGATCTTACAGAAGTACAAAAGATTTCCAGACAGTGTTACAGAACACCTCTATGCACACAAAGTAGAAAATCTAGGAAAAATAGATAAATTCCTGGAACACACAACCTCCCAAGACTGAAACAGGAAGAAACTGAAACCCTAAACAGATCAATATCAAGTTCCAAAATCGAATAAATAAATTAGTAATAAAACAGTTACTAACCCTAAAAGCTCCTGACCAGATGGATTCACAGCTGAATTCTACCAGACATACAAAGAAGAGCTGATACCAATTCTACTGAAACTATTCCCAAAAAAATCAAGGAAGAGGGAATTCTCCTTAATTCATTTTATGAAGCCATCACTTTCATACCAAAACCTGGCAAAGACACGATGAAAAAAGAAAATACAGGCCAACATTCCCGATGAACATAAATGCAAAAATCCTCAACAAACACTTGCAAGTTGAATCCAGCAGCACATCAAAAAGATAATTCACTAAGATCAAGAATGCTTGCTTGATTACTGGGATGCCAGGTTGGTTCAACATATGCAAATCAATGAATGTGATTCACCACATAAAGAGAATTGAAAACAAAAGCCATATTATCATCTGAATAGATGCAGAAAAAGCCTTTGATAAAATTCAACATCCCTTATGGTAAAAACATTCACCAAACTAGGCATTGGAGAAACATACTTCAGAATAATGAGTCGTCTATGACAAACTCACAGCCAACATCATACTGAATGGACAAAAGCTGGAATCATTCCCTTTGGGAACTGGAACAAGACAAGGATGCCCTCTCTCACCACTCCTATTCAGTATAGTATTGAAAGTCCTAGCCAAAGTAGTCAGGCAAGAGAAAGAAAAAAAAAGGCATCTGAATAGGAAAAGAAGAAGTCAAACTATCTCTCTTTATTGACAATATGATTTTGCATATAGAAAGCTCTAATGATTCTGCCAAAAGGCTCTTCAAACTGATAAAAATGATTTCAGTAAAGTTTCAAGATACAAATCAATTTATAAAAATCAGTATCATATCTTTGCATCAATAATGTTCAAGCTGAGGGCCAAATAAAGAATGAAATGCCATTTACAATAGCCACACAAAAATTACCTAGGAATATTCCTCACCAAAGAGGTGAAAGATATCTACAAGGAGGACTACAAAACACTGCTGAAAGAAATCAGAGATGACACAAATAAATGGAAAAACATTTTATACTCATCAGTACTGTTAAAACTGTAATACTGCCCAAAGCCACCTACATATTTAACACTACTCTTATCAAACTACTAATTTAATTTTTCACAGAATTAGAAAAAAACTATTCTAAAATTCCTATGGCACCAAAAAGGACCTGAATAGCCAAAGCATTCCTAAACAGAAAGAATAAGCCAGAGACATCATGTTATCAGACATCAAACTATGCTATAAGGCTACAGTAAACAAAACAGCATGGTTAAAAACAACACATAGACCAAAGAGATGGAACAGAGAACCCAGAAATGAAGCCCCAGAACATCTGTAGCCATCTGATCCTCAAGTAAGTCTACAAAAATATGCAATGCAGAAAGGACTTTCTATTCAATAAATGTTGCTGGGATAGCTGGCTAGCCAAATGCAGTAGAATGAAACTGAACCTTACCTTTCATCATACATAAAATTGAACTCAGGATTGATTAAAGATTTTAATGTAAGACCTCAAACTATGAGGATCCTAGAAAAAAACCTAGGAAACATCACTCTGGACATCAGCCTTGGCAAATAATATATGATTATATCCTCAAAAGCAATTGCAACAAAAACAAAAATTGACAAGTGGGGCCTAATTAAACTAAAGAGCTTCCATACAGCAAAAGAAACTATCAACAGAGTAAACAGACAACCTACAGAGTGGGAGAAAATATTTGCAAACTATGCATTCAACAAAGGTCTAAATCTAGAATGTGCAAGGAACTTAAATAACTTAAAGAAAATCCCATTAAAAAGTAGTCAAAAGACATGGACAGATACTTCTCACAAGAAGACATACATACAACCAACAAACATGAAAAAACACTCAACATCACTAATCATAATTGCAAATCAAAGCCACAATAAGATACTATCTCACACCAGTCAGAATAGCTGTTATTAAAAAGTCAAAACACAACAAACGTTGGTGAAGCTGAGGAGATAAGGAAATGCTTATACATTTGGTGGGAATGTAAGTTAACTTAGCCATTGTGGAAAGCAGTTTGGAGACTTCCCAAAGAACTTAAAATAGAACTACCATTTAACCCAGCAATCCTATTACTGGGTATATGCCCAAAAGAAAATAAATCATTCTACTGAAAAGATACAAGTACTCCTTTGTACATTGTGATGCCATTCACAATAGCAAAGACATGGAATCAACGGCAGATTGGATAATGAAAATGTGGTACATACCATGGAATACTACATAGACATAAAAAATAATGAGATCATGTCCTCTGTAGTAACCTGGATGCAACTCAAGACCATTATCCTAAGCAAATTAATGCTGGAAATACTGCATTTTCTCACTTATAAGTGGGAGTTAAACATTGGGTACTTATGGACATAAAGATGGGAACAGTAGATAATGAGAACTACTGGAGGAGAGAGGATGGTAAAAAGGGCTGAAAAACTTACTACTGTGTACTATGCTCACTACCTGCGTGACAGGATCAATGGTACTCCACACCTCAGCATCAGACAATATACCCAGGTTACAAACTGGCACATGTGCCCTCTGAATATAAAATAAAAGTTAAAAAAAAAAAAGACTTCGTAAGACAAACCAAAAGTAAACAAAATCTCCCAAGAAAAACAAGATGATGGACACAGACCAACATTGTCAATAATGAATTAGAAAGTACTAAAAATACACTGTATGATCTAATTGCATTTATTTACTGCAGAGCAGCAGATACTTGTTGGTGTCCTCAAGGTTTGCCGATTTGCCTACCCTCCCTAAGAAATGCCTTTTTATACCCGAGGAATAAACTTCTGAGGTCAATGTTTAGACTCCATGGATTTTGGATTCAATCTGGTTCAGATTCTCTCTTCTAGAAACTTGAAATTGAGGTTTGGAGAAGTAATAGTCTCTTCAGACTACCTGTACCCTGGCTGCTCAAAAGCTGTAGGAGAGCTTTTTTTTTTTTTTTTTTCTTTAGTTGGATGGATGGAAAAGCAGAGAAAGACGGATCTATCCAATAACAAAAGCAGACAATTAAACCCTGAGAGGTAGGAATAACAAATTGTGAGATCCTAGAGAAAAACAAAGCAGCTTTAAAACAAACAAACAAAAACAAAAAACAGCACTCCTGTTAAATGCTACAGTTGATCATACATCTCAATTTTGGTTCCAAAGAAAAAAGAACCTAAATTAATTTTGCTTACTCTAAAAGAGTTTATGTTCTTGTAAGAAAAAGTGTGCTGATCAACACGGTGATATATGCAAATTCTTAGGATGACTATCACATCTTAAATTATACTGGATGATTCCTATAGTTGTAAAGTACAGCTCCTCTGTTAATCTAGAAATGTTGGAAACATTATCCTAAACTCCATAGATTCCATGATAAATTATATATGGACATAATTTATACTAGATTGATTAAAGTAAAATATATGCAAAATATAATTGATATGTAAAATATCTCATGAATAAAATTTGAGAAATAATGGTAAAGCAATAATTGACAGAATGAAAAACTGGCCTATGCTGGACCAAGGCCCAATCTGAAATAATGAAAAATGGCCTTCCAGACCAAAATCTAATTCACACACAATGTTAGAACCATAAAAAGATTATCTGAATGGACCAGACTGGAAGACACTGTCCTTCATTCTGGCCATGATAGAATGTCTGCCAATTATTACGTTTATTGAAAGAAAGCTGGAAAATTAGTGGAGTTTTCCCATAGAAAAGAAATAAAGGAGCTGAATGGAAGGATATTGATTGGTTAGGTTATAAAACACAACTTTAACTTGGTTCTTTTTGTAGGTAGATCATGTCATTTGGTGTTCTGATTGATGCCTTTAACATTAAAAGTCCAATTTAATAAAAACATGGTCCTTCTGGCTTTTGGGTAGTCTTATCTCATTATCCACCTTTTTCTTCTTCTTTTCCTCTATTCTACTTTCCTTCCTTCTTTTGTCTTTCTTCTGTATTTTAATTTTTTTAAATTATATACATGTGGTCACATAATACATGTAGTTTAAAGAGCACATAGTTCCATAAGAGTTGTTAAAAAAATACATCAATTCAGAGCATTCACATTTCTTTCTCCCTAAAGCAATCCTTTTCAATTGTTTTAGTTGATTCTTTGGGTATTTATCTTCATAGCTCAATATAAACTTCTTGCATTGTTACTTCCCAGTTTTTCAATTTCATGCGTTGATTTTTGACTGTGAAAGAAAAGGATTTAGCCTTTATCCTTCTTGCCTCTCCTCTACCGCCCCACATACTCACTTCTTATTATCTTCTCATTGTGTCTTTTTTTTTTTTTAATTACGTTTTGTAGCCTAGTTTTAGTTGGAGACCTTAATGTTTACATCATGGTCATGCTCTAAATTAGATCTCTTAGTGAACTAGGATTATTACACTTCTCCACTAAAGAATACAAATTTTTTTTTGGTATGGACTAAATTTTTGTTCATTTAGCTTTCTGCATACATATTACTGTTCAACCTTAAACCCTTTGTCAATCATCCTCACCATTAAATTAATATTGAAAAATCCTTTTCTAGATCCTCAGACCTACGTCACTCTGGGCTGGGTTTCTACTGTACCTGGCATACAACTGTCCTCTGGACACTCCTTTTCATGCTCATTCTGGGAATTTCTTTGGACTGTTTCCTCAGTGACCTCTCCTATTCCTGTCAGCCTCTCATCCATTCCTTTGCTTTTTTCTTCCTAGTTTCAGAGGAGCACATTATCTAGTAGATTTCTGGAGAAGTGTTTGTGGAAGGTGAAATTGCTGAGAACTTGGAAGTCTGGAAATGTCTTCACCTTCCCATTGGACAGATAATTGATATAGATTTTAAGTGGGAGATAATTTTTCTTTAGTGTAAATAATTTTCTAGCTTCTAATGCTGTTGAGAAATCTAAAAATACCTCTGTCTTTTTTATATGATCCATTGTTTTTCTTCCATAACATGTAATTTTTTTCTGTTCCTTGTTTCTGAAATTTTAAGATTATGTGTCTTCAAGTAGGTCTACTTTTTTCCATCATGTTAGGCATCAAATGGTATCTTTTGAATTGGAAACTTCAGTTGTGACAAATTCTCTTGGATTATTTTATTCATGATTTGTTTTCTCTCTATTTTCTGTTTCTTGAATTCCTACTGTTAGGATATTGGGAAAACTGGACTATTTTCATAATTATCTTTCTGTTTCTCATTTTCCTGTTTTTACTTGCTCCAATTTCACAGGAGGTTTTATCTTTAAAAACAAAAATCTTTCCATTGAGTTTGATAGGTAGGGAAGACCATGACCCAAGTGTGAGGACCAGGGGTGGCAAATTGAGGAAGAGCTTGACACTGGGCAGTATGTGAAGGAGTGGGACCTTGGATAACATAGAAACCCTTGTCCCATAAATGACCAATTAGTTTGGTAAGAAAATACACACATCAAAGCAAATGTTGGTATTTAAGATCAAAAAGAAATAGTTTAAGTTCCTAGGAAGAAAAAAAGTATTAGCTACAAAGAAAAAATAATATCGGCATAATATTGGACTTCTTTACGCAACACTGGAATTGCATATCAAGGCTATCATGAGGAAAAAGAAAACAAACTAAAACCTAAGATTCTTATATTAATCCCATATTAAAGTTACTTGTCAGAGAAAATGAAAATTAGTTTAGAATATCCAGAATATCAGAAAGTATATCATCTTTCACATACCTGTTCTAAGAAAAATATTTTAAAACTGTATTACAAACAAAAGCAAATAAACCAGAAAAATCTCTTCTTAGAGGGATAAACAAAATCATATTTTAGCTAAAACTGACAAGTTCATATAGAAAAAAATGGAAGTTGGAAGTAGATTAATTATTGATAACAGAATTAGGGGACCCTGGAAAGTAAATCCCTAATCCACAACGAGCAATTGTGAAAGACAAGAACTAACCCACAGAATCTTTAAAAGTCTCAGAAAATAGTGGTAAAACAGGGTGGGCACATTGGCTTATGCTGGTAATCCCAGTGCTTTAGGAGACTGAGGGGATTATCGCTTGAGGCCAGGAGCTTGAGACTAGCCTGGGCAAGATAGCAAGATCCCATGTCTACAAAATAAAAATTTGAGAATTAGCTGGGCATGCTAGCTACTTAGGTGGCTGACGCAGAAGGATCAATTATTTTTCAGAAATAAACCAAAATGAAATCCTGCATTTCTCCTATCCCAAGCCTTCTTAATTTATGCCTTCATAATGATATTTAATTCCTTAAGAGCTTTAATCAACAAAAAGAAAGCTGAGCTTCTCAGTTCACAAGAGCTTCCCCTGACAGAGGGCATTTTAATAATGCTAGGTCAGGAAAAGGAGCTTTCCACCCGAAGATGCATCTCTTCAGTGTCAGTCATAAAGCTGAACAGACAGACAGAAAGCATTATGAAAACTCTAAACGGGGCCAGAGTTTGATTCAGGAACATGAAATGGAGGACCAAGACTTTAGATAAAGGGAATAAGGACTGTGGGCAATACCCTGGAATAGTCATGGATCTCTGCAGCTAACTTCAATTTGCTAACAACTCAGGTAACACCCTGGGTAAAGAATCCTCAATTAAAGACACAGAAATGGGACAGACCCTCATTGCAGCATTCAAAGTCTTTAATTTGGTCCTATTATGTAATGAGTGAAGTTAGGTGGAAAATTTAGAAATGTTTATAGTTTCTGTAACAACATTTAAAGTAACATTAAATTTTGTTTGATGAATAAATTCATTGGTATAATTCTGTCTTCAGTGCTTGCAAGATGGTGTTTGTACATAGGGGTGTATTTGTGCTTTGTGTTAGAATAACTGACATTTCTAGATTTATTACTAAATAAAGCAGTATAACAATAACATTTATAATCAGGAACAAAACAGAATGAAATAATAGAAACATTTAAAAATTTTTCTATTAGTGCTATACATGGTTATTCACTCAATGTAATCTTCATCCTTTTAAAATGTACTATAGGGACATCCATGTTTGACCTGTTTAAATAAATTCTTATCTAAATATTGAACAGAAACAAGAACAAGTCATGCTCAGGAATAACTCTGCATGGTAAAAAATAACAAACCAGACTACACCCTTTTTATACTGGAGATTTCTCTTTTCCTCTCCCTTTCTTTAAACCCTCTGTGATACATTACTATATCATGTAGTTAATTTTAGCAAAGTTTGTGTAAGTCATGAACCATCCTGGCAGCTTTTCTGTTGCAAATTCAGGTCGAAAACATGAAAACTGTGACAGTGCCTTTGGGAAAAAAATACGCCCCAAGTAGTGCATGTCATTATGAAAGGAAAGGTAGCTTTGAAGAGGCATGTGACATGATTGCGGCTACAGCTCAGATATGCCTCTTGGAAAGTAGTGATAGTTGCCTATACACAGGAGAAAGGTTTCTTTGCTGTTTCAGTGACATAGGCCTTTGAAGAAAAGGTTTCTTTTGACTTATGAATTTCATAGTACTTACGAATAAAAAGAAAGGTGAAACTCCTGTGGCTATTCCTATCCAAGGTATATATACACACTCCAGGATATTGTTATGTTATCTGACAGTCATTAAATCTCAAAACTTCACTTCAGGGATCAAATAACTAGACACTTAAAAAACAAAGCTGACAGAAAAAAACCACAAAGTAACTTCAAAAAGGTCATGCCTCAATAACTAGGTTAAGTTTTTGAGATATTGTACTGTTGCGTTAAACTGAGATCTGAATCTTTGATAGTTTGAAAGCATATGACAAAGTTCCAAATCAGTGATTCTTGACAAAGCTATGAAGGAATATTGCAAAAATATAAAATTAGTTTGTTGTTCTGAAAAAGTGACTAAGAGGGAAGGAATTAATATTAACACAAGAGTCATACTGTTGGAGTAAAAGGCCTCATTTTGTTATTTGAGAAAGAACGAATGAATTGGTAGAATGAAAATACATTTATTTGTACAGGATAAAGAGTAAAGGTTTGCTAGAATAGTATTACATGTGCACTCATGCATATTTTCATACATGATTCAGAATAGAAGAGATGTGACTGCCTGTCGACCTGACGTCAAGGTTACAGGATATAGGGCACATGGAAATCTTTTCCTGTTGACCAGATTATTGAAGAAAAAAACTGCTGTTATAATTTGGCCCCAATTTGTGTCTACCTCAAAATCCTTTTCAAACCTCTAATAGTTTTTTAAAAATGACTCTTCTCCCAGGCTTGCTTTTCCTGGCCTCTTATTTAAGCTGTGAAGAGAGAGGGAGACACTGGGCCATTAAAAAAATTAGAATTAGTGATATTGATATTATTAAGTGATAGATCATGAGAGAGAATAAACACATCTTCTCTGGATAGAGAATTTTTTAAAAAACCATAGAATGTATAGATGTAAGTAATAACAGTTCTAAGAATCTTATATCTAATTGTGTTAAGTGATGTCCAGTTGTTTGGGAAGGTCCATTTGCCATGATTTTCACTGTCCCGTGGATAAAGTAGAGAAGAATTTCTGTCTTTATTAAATTTATTACCAAGGAAAACAGATGAGTTGTGTCTGGGGCATTCACTGTGCCGTTTCTAAGGAGTAGAATGTTAGTTAGAGGAGTATAGATGATGTTTTATGGAAGCACTCTATACCTTGATTCTTGGAGTGTTTTCTGTGCATTTGCCTTTTGCCAAAAGCATCCTCAAAGCTTTACCTAATATATTGTGGCAGAAAATGATACAATTTTCCGGGCACTCAATGTTAATGAAGGAGATTGCTGTTAGCTCCCTGACCAGTCTAGGGGCACAAGCTGTCCCAAACCAAGCCCTTTTGCTATCAGGGCTAAAGGAATCACCACATCCTTATATTAGTTTCTCTTTCCCACCACACCAGTGTGACAGAGGAAAGCAGAAAAAAAGGCTGCCTAACTCACTGAGAGAATACATTAAAATCTGGTGCAAAATAACAATAAAGAATTTGTATCTTTGGCTGTATTCCTTTGTGTATTTATGCCATATTTGAGGATATTTTGGAGAAGGAGGGACAGAGGCAAGACAGGGTTTCAGATGGAGGAATTAATAATTGATCCTAGAGGTGGATGTGGAAGCAACTGATTCACGCAGAGGACATTGTCGCATCATTAATAGCAGTAAATGGGTGGTTATGCAGAGATAAAATCATTAACTCAATTTTGTATTTTGTATTTATCTTTTGAAGGTTACACTACCTTGGAGGTTTTATTTAAATAAAGCTAACATGCATTTTTCTTTTTTTTTTTTTCCAAGTGTCTTTCATATTCTGGGTCCCAAGATAGTGTCTGTAGGAAATTAAAGATAAATAATAAGGCAGTCAGCCTGACTTTGAGGCTCACATGATAGTATTCTCAATAGCTAGTTTCTCTCATTCTTGAGATACTGTTATTACAAATAACTTTTCATTTTTAAAGATATGCACCATATTTTTCTGTTTTTTTCATGAAGGATAGAATGTACAAACATATATAACCTACACCCAAAATACCTTATAATTACACACACACACACACACACACACACACACACACACACACACACACGCTGCATATCTTTCTACCTACTTATGCAGGAGAAGATCATCCAGAAAATGTGTCTATTTTTGGCTGCAGGATTACCACACACCAAAAAATGTGCAACATTTTACCTTCTCGGCTGAAAAGCCAGAGCTTTGAGAACTGCTGGAGACGCAGATTATTCTTTATCTGGGAATAAATCTAAGAGGTCCTTCCACTGAAATTCTAGATTCTTGGAAAGAATAGCTCTTCTTGAGATAAAAGTGATTTTATGGCCGGGTGGGTCGCTTCCTTGAAAAGTATAGACCTGTGTGTTTCTTCATGAAAAGAAACTCATGAAGATTGAGGCCACTGAGGGATACGGTGCTTGGTTTCCAAGAGAACTGGACTCCAAGAACCTCAGCATGGGTTATTCACAGAAGTTTTCTTGGAGATCATGTTTGACTTAGAACACATGGATGTCATAATTTTAGAGATGCTCACCTGCAAATGGATCATTCAAGTTCTGACAAGGACAAATAAGAATGAGAAATGACCAGGCTTTTTTCCCCCACTCTTTCTAGACTGTGATTCGCTAGATCTAGTATAATCCCAAGCAATAGGAAAAAGAATCTTTGCAAAAAAAAAAAAAGTATGAATTTTTTGACAACTTTGCTAATTGAGAGTAGAGTCAAATATAATTTGATTGAAAAAATAAATTTTGGCCAAGCGCAGTGGCTCATGCCTGTATTCCCAGCACTTTGGGAGGCTGAGGCAGGCAGATCATGAGGTCAAGAAATCAAGACCAGCTTGACCAACATGGTGAAACCCTGTCTCTACTAAAAATACAAAAATTAGCTGGGCGTGGTGCACGTGCTTTTAATCCCAGCTACTCGGGGGGCTGAGGCAGGAGAATCACTTGAACCCAGGAGGTGGAGTTTGCAGTGAGCCGAGATCAAGCCACTGCACTCCAGCCTGGTGACAGAGCAAGGCTCCATCTCAATAAATAAATAAATAAAAATAAAAATAAATAAATACATTTTATCTTTCTCATACCAAAGTATCATGAAACTATTGTGTACCAATTAGTGAAACATAAATACATATGTTATAGAAATGTCTCCCTCTGCAGATGTTCAGCAACATTCTAAGAAAGTCTGTTAGGACCAACTAAGAAAAGAAACTGGGGTGTTATAAAAACAAAACCAAACAGCTGCTATTTGGTTACAGCAGAGAAGAGTGTTAGGGTTAAATAAAGAACATTCTTTCAACTGCTTGTGGAGCACAGTAGATTTCATTTTTAAAATGTTAACGTTTTAAAATGAGATCTGTTGTGCTCTCTCTTAAGCGGGTGCGGAGGTGGGGATTGCATGCTTCCAGATCTTTATAAAGGGCCAGAAGTACATGTTATCATTTACAGGCAGAGGATGGTAGCAGAGATCTATTCTTACATTTAAAGTTGGACCCATATTCACGCCAAAATTTAGGCATTTCATGATTTTAGGCTGTTTCTGATGTACTCTTTTTGCATTGTTACATCTTTTTAATACTTTATTTACCTAAAGAAAAGAAATGAAGGCAAGATTGTCAGGTGTTAGCTGGTGGTATTGTGTGGCTGTATTAAAACATCAGAAATTGTCTGATTTTACTAAATTGATCATCTTACTTTTGGATTATTATAGATTATTATAGATATTATTATTTTAGATTATTTTAGATCATTATATCTAATTAAAAGGCCTGAAAAAATGAATTTGAATGTAAGGGGTTAAATAGCTTTGCAATTTAGATTATAAATCAAACTAAATTGTTATATACTATATTTTCAATTCTACTCAATGAATTCATAACTATCGCTAGACATGTAAGAGTTATAGACTCGATTTATAATATACACATTCTTGCCATAACTCTTAAAACTAATTGTGAAGAGCAGTGTGATAAATAGAATGAAGCCCATTGCTTTCACTTTGAGGAGAGCTTAATAGAAAGAGCATCTTCAGTTTATAAAATCAGCCTAATTTGTGCAGGGTGATAAACTCCAGGGGGTAAGAAGGCCAATAGTTAAGGAAAAAACAAACTATGGTCTCCTTTTGGCAAATAAAGCAAAATGTTTTCCTTGTTGTGTTATCTCAGCCTATCTTCATGGAATTATTGAGAGGAGAGCTTTTATAATGGAGAAGCAAAAATGCACTGCTGAAAAGAGCGAAAGAGATTAATTTTTAGTAAAAGGTATCTAATGTCAAAAAAGCAGGAGTATGTTTCACCTTCTCTAATGACAGAGGATTTTTCCTCACTGTGAGACATTAGCCTAGTCTTTTTTTTTTTTTTTTTTTTTTTTTTTTTTAAAACTGCTTTTTTAAACAGCATGTGTTTGGGGACTCTGCATTACCTAGATTAACACAGTTTCAGCAGGTGTGCTAATACCCTAGCCTCAGAAGTCACATGCCGGTAGCTGAAAGGCGAATAAGTGGGATGGCTATAAGTCTGCTCTGAGGTCATCTCAGTGAGAACATATGGTTTCATTGATTAGAACATGCCTAAGGAATGAACTTCTCATTTGTAATTTGGGAAGCATACATTTCTTCTGGAATACGCTTTTTTTAAAAAAAACTTTCTGCTCACGGTTGACCTCACCTTTTTTGTTTAACCAAACCCATTAATCAAACATATCCCAGAGGTGGCTAATGATCTTTTAGAATTTTAATATATCAGAAAGTCAAGGATAGTACAAATTGATTCACAATACCCACCATATTAGGTTTACTATGCTGTAAGTGCTTCCCTCATCTTTTAAAAATAACAGCCAATCTGGTTAGCAGAGGGCTGCGGTTACAACAGTAAGGATTTTATGCACCTGTCTACAAATTCAACAATCAAAAATGGCTCTGCAGTTCTTACAAAGCAGTTTGATGCAAATCTCTTTGAAATAAGTTATCACATTTTCCTCTCTAATATCTGAAGATACTTACACACACTACCCAACACAAGATATTTATATCATCGTGAAAAACACTTTTCTTCTGCAATACTTCAATTTTAAAAACTCATGTCCCTTTTCTGTATTAAACTTCTATAGGGCAATTATTAAATATATAAAAAAGAATAAAAATATAGATTGTTTGAACTGGCTGGTGAATATCTAAACTGCTCTGATGGACTACTGGCCTTAGTTCAGCTTTGCAGTTGCATGTTTGGATCCTCAACATCTGGTTTTTTAATAAATCCAAAAAAATTAGACTTTTGTAATATAGAGAGACAATATTTCTCTATAGACCACTTTCTCGACAGCCTCTGTTATCTGCATATTACTCTATTACATAAACAGAACACAAGAGACATTGAGAGAGAGGGATACAGATGAGAGAGGGTTGACAGATACAATGATCGATAGATGATAGATCCATGGAATGATAGATGCTAGATGATAGATAGATAGATAGATAGATAGATAGATAGATACAGAGAGACAAACAGAGAAAGAAAGAGACAGAGACAGCTGTGGGAGGGGAGAGAGATTCAGTGGAATTAGTGATCTTACAAGAGACAGGCCGTCTAGTTTTCCCCAACATGGGACATTTGTTTTTAGTTCAAATCTAATCAAAGGGTAATACTTGGAAGAAATATTTTCCTTGTAGCTAGAACAAAATTCCTTTAGAAAGAAGCTGTCTTAGTTGAGAATAAATGCTGATAAACTTATTGCAGAGACAAAGGGGTTTCAGGCTTGATCTCAATTTTTCAGTAAGAGAAAAGTTGCTATTCAAAGTAAATAGCAGAGGAAGGAAAAATGGAGCGAAGATGAAGTTTCTATCTAGGGCTACATTATGCCATTTTCAGCAAAACATTTAAGTATTCAAAAAATATGATTTTTTTTTACTTTAAAGATGTTTTTTAACTATAAAGATGTGGCATAATATTTACAAATTCCAAAAACACATTTTGCCAAAATATTAATCATAGGCTTTTCCATTTTTTCTATATTACTATTATCTTATTTAAATGTAAATTAGATCATATCTTATGCTTCCCTTCAAAACTATCTTCTGAGTCTTTCTGTGACATCTCGAATAAAATCCAAGTCTCTGCCTATGGTTTTCAAGGCTTTGTAGGTCCTAACACTTGCCTCTCAAACACATCTAGTTGCCCCTGCTTCCTAATATTTGAACTCGTGATTCTTTCTGATTAGACTTCCCTCTCCCTTACTCTTTATGGAGCTAGGTCCTTCGTCTCCAAGTCTCTGCCTTAGAAAGCCCTTCTGTGATCACCATATCCAAAGCCAGCAGCCTTCCTGTTATGCTTTATCTGGGCTCTTTAGTTCTTTTTCTTACAGAAATTATGCACCTTGGACATTTTTAAAATTCAGCTTTCGTTTTACTTAACCTCCCTTCCTGCAGCATCTATATATCTATCTCTTAACCTGGGAAATAAGTTCAATAAAGGCTGAGGCCTTATCGACCTTTTAAGTTGATTCCAGGGCCTAGCACAGAGCCTGGTTCAAGTGGAAGATGAATGAATGCTGATTTTCATAGGGACTGTATCCAAGCCACTGGGGTAGGGTTGGAGTCACATTTACTGGCTGGAAAGGGGGACAATGTTAGACAGTGGGAAACCAAATATTGATAGAATAAATAGGTCAGGGCTCTGGAGCCCCTAAACCTTCTTCTAGAGAGGGCCTGCTTTTTTAAATTTTAAATATTGGGCTTCATTGCAATATTTAAAAAAAACAAAATATGCTAAAGCTGAAAAAGATTAGAAAGCACTGAAATAGATGAGGAATTCCCTTTTGCATTTGTTTAGGCCTTAGTAAAAACCAACACTTTAGGGTAAGTATATCCTTAACTAAGTGGAAAACCAAAAAAAAAAAAAAGAAAAATTAAATTTAATTGAATTTTTATATTACATGTCTCCTTATAATTGTGCAAGACTCTTCCACTTGGCTACCTGATAGCCATTCCAAGTTATCTCTCAGAGGGCTGAGAAAATGAGAACACGCATTTCCCTGGAAGTTCCTTTCCAGGGAAGGATGACCATGTGACTTATTTCTGCCCAATGTGACTTGAGAGTAGGTTTGTGAGGAAACTTCTGGAGAACTTTTGCTCTGCTGCTGTGACTAGTGACAATGTCTCCTCATGCCTTTCATGTTATTCTGTTGCCCAGTGTCCTGGCTTTATTGTGCTACAAGATTATAACTGTACCTCTTCTTTTCTTCATGTATGTGACATAAATCTATCTTTTGCTAGATCCTTCTTTATCAGATCATCTGCATCATAATACAGGTTCATATTTGACATAATCTGTGTTTTGACAACACTACATTTGATATTTTTTTCAACTTACTGGTCAGGAAACTGAGGCCCAAAGAAGTTAAACATTTTGGATATCCCACCCCCAACTATAAAAATTCTTCTTGTTATCTTCATATAACATCATCATCATTCACAGGAGACTATTGTTGGCCAGGCATTTTACATACAATCTGGATCCTTTTCTTTTATGTCTTATCCTATACCTTTATGCTTTATCTTCCTGTCTACTTTTCCAAAAAATAGATGATGAGACTGAGACAATGAGATTATGCAATTTTACCAAAATAGCTCTGTCAGTAAACAGAAGTCAATGTTTAAAATCCTGTTGGTCTGAGACTTAAACACATGTACTTTACATTTAATTATATATATGTCTATATTTTATTGCACTTTAGGTTCGGGGTACATGTGCAGAACATGCAGAATTGTTGCATAGGTACATACATGGGAATGTGGTTTGCTGCCTCCATTCCCCCATCACCTATATCTGGCATTTCTTCCTATATTATCCCTCCCCAACCTCCCAGCTCCCTGCTGTCCCTTTCCTAGTCCCCCTCAACAGACCCCAGTGTGTGATGCTCCCCTCCCTGTGTCCTGTGCCTCATAAATCATGAGACACTAATATGAACTATAATTATCTGTATTATGTGTAAACAACCAGAATCTCCATTTTCTTGATATACACCCTTGAAAACCTCACAGGGAAAAAAAGATGGCAAAACATTGTCATGAGACAGGGTAGACTGATTACATCAAAATTTTCCCAAACTCACTAGAGAGGCCAGAATTCAAATTCAGGAAATGCAGAGAACCCCTGTGAGACACTGTGCAAGATGACCAGCCTCAGGATACATGGTCATCAGATTCTCCAAGGTCAACATGAAAGAAAAAATATTAAAGATAACTAGACAGAAGAGGCAGATCACCTACAAAGATAACTCCAACAGGTGAACAATGGACCTTTCAGGAGAAACTCTACATGCCAGAAGAAATTGAGAGCCTATATTCAGCATACTTAAAGAGAAGAAACTCAAACCAAGAATTTCATATCCAGCCAAACTAAGCTTCCTAAGCGAAGGAGAAAAATGATCCTTTTCAAATAAGCAAATGCTAAGAGTATTCATTACCATCAGACCTGCCTTGTGAGAGGTCCTTAAGGTAATGCTAACTGTGGAAATGAAAGACCATTACGGGCCACCACAAAAACACACTTAAGTACGTAGGCCACTGACACTATAAAGAGTGTACACAATCAAGCCTGCATTATAACTAGCTAAGATCATAATGACAAGATCAAATCTGCACATATCAATATTAATCCTGAATGTAAGTGTACTAAATGCCCCATTTAAAAGGCACAGAGTGGCAAGGTGGATAAAAAAACAAGATGCAATGATATGCTGTTTTCAAGAGTCCTATCTCATGCAATGACATCTATAGGCTCAAACTAAAGGGATGGAGGAAAACCTACGAAACAAATAAAACACAGAAAGAAGCAGGGACTGCTATTTTAATTTCAGACAAAACAGACTTTAAATGAACAATTATCAAAAAAGACAAGGCCATTACATAATGGTAAAGGGTTTAATCAATAATAATACCCAATTATCCTACATATATGTGCACCCAATACAGGAACACCCAGACTCATAAAGCAAGTTCTTAGAGACTTACAAAGAGCCTTAGACTCCCACATAATAATAGTGGGAGATTTCTACACCCCATTGACAGTATTAGACATATCATCAATGCAGAATATTAACAAAGGTATTCAGGACCTAAACTGAACACTTGACCAAATGGACCTAGCAGACATCTAAACAACATTCTGCCCAATGACAACAGAATATACAGTCTAATCACCTGCACATACATAATCTAAAATTGACCATACACTCAGCCATAAAGCAATTCTTATCAATTCAATAAAATCAAAATCATACCAAGCACACTCTCAGACCACAGCACAATAAAAATAGAAATACTAAGAAGGTCACTCAATATCATACAATTACATGGAAATTAAGTAACCTGCTCCTAATGACTTTTGGGTAACTAGTGCAATTAAGGCAGAAATTATTTGAAACTAATTAAAACTAAGATACAACATACCAGAATCTCTGGGTCACAGATAAGCAGTGTTAAGAGAAAATTTTATAGCACTGAGTGCCCATATCAAAAAGTTAGAAAGATCCCAATTTAACAACCTAACATCACACTCTAGACCTTCCTAGAGGACCTAGAAAAACAAGAGCAAACCAACTCCAAAGCTAGCAGAAGACAAGAAATAAAATTGGAGCTGAACTGGAGATTAAGACATGAAAAACCACTCAAAAAATCAATGAAATAAGAAGGTATTTTTTGAAAAAATTAACAGAATAGACTGCTAGATAGACTAATGAAGAAGCAAAGAGAGAAGATCCAAATAAACACAACTAGAAGTGACAAAGGGGACATTATCACTGACCCCAAAGAAATACAACTAACCATATGAAAATATTATGAATACCTCTATGAACACAAACCAGAAAATTTAGAAGAAATGGATAAATTCCTGGACATATTCACTCCCCCAAGCCTGAGCCAGGAAAAAAATTGAATCCCTGAACAGACCAATGACAAGTTCCAAAACAAAATCAATAATAAATAGCCTGCTGAACAACAACAAAAACAAAAACAAAAATCAAACAAACAACAAAAAAAGCCAGGACCAGACGGATTCATAGACAAATTCTATCAGGTGTACAAAGAAGAGCTGATATCATTCCTACCGAACCTATTCCAAAAAATTGAGGAGGAGGAATACCTCCCTAACTCATCCCATGAGTGGTGAGGATCATATCCTGATACCAAAACCTGGCAGACACACACACACACACACACACACACACACACACACACACACACACAGAGAGAGAGAGAGACAGAGAGAGAGAGAGAGAGAGAGAAAGAAAGAAAACAGAGAGACAGAGAGTAAGAGAGAGAGAACTTCAAGCCAGTATCTCTGATGAACATCCAGGCAAAAATCCTCAACAAAATACTTGCAAACTGAATCCAGCAGCACATCAAAAAGCTTATCCACCACGATCAAGTGAGTTTTATCCCTGGGATGCAAGTTCAGTTCAACACATGCAAATCAAATGTGATTCATCACATAAACAGAACTAAAACCAAAACCACATGATTATTTCAATACATGCAGAAAAGACTTTGATAAAATTCAATATGCTACATGTTTAAAATTCTCAACAAACTAGGCATTGAAGAAATTTACTTCAGAATAATAAGAGCCATCTATGACTAACCTACAGCTAACTTCATAATGAATGGGCAAAATCTAGAAACATTCCCCATGAGAACTGGAACAAGATAAGGATGCCCACTTTCACCATTCCTATTCAACATATTAATAATAGTATTTGAAGTTCTTGTCAGAGCAGTCAGGCAAGAGAAAAAAATAAAAAGGAATCCAAATAGGAAGAGAGCAAGTCAACATTTGTTTGCAGATGATACAACTTCATACCTAGGAAACTCCATAGTCTCTGCCCAAAATCTCCTTGATCTGGTAAACAACTTCAGCAAAGTTTCAGTATACAAAATTAATGCACAAAAATTAGTAGCATTTCTATACACCAACAACATCCAAGCTGAGAGCCAAATTAATAATGCAATCAAGGGTGAAAATATTCTCTATTCAATAGGTGGTGCTGAGATAACTGGCTAGCCATAGGCCAAAGATTGAAACTTGACCCTTTTCTTTTACCATATAGAAAAATCAACTCAATTTGCATAGTGACTTAAATGTAAAACCTAAAACCATAAAAATCCAAGAAGATGCTATAACAGGATGTTTTATTTAAAAAAATCCAAGAAGAAAACCTAGGAAATACCATTCTGGACATAAGCCTTGGAAAACAGTTCATGATGAAGATTGCAAAAGCAATTGCAATGCAAATGAAAATTGAAAAATGGGACTTAATTAAACTAGAGAGTTTCTGCACAGCAAAAGAAACTGTCAACAGAGTAAACAGAACAGAATGAGAGAAATTATTTGCAAACTGTGTATTGAACAAAGGTTTAATATCTAGGACACAGAAGGAACTTAAATTCATATGCAAAGAACAAATGATCCCATTATAAAGTGGGGAAAGACATAGACACTCATTTTTCAGAAGAAGACACACATTTGGCCAACAAGCATATGAAACAAATGCTCAGCATCACCAATCATTGGGCAAATGCAAATCAAAATCACAATGAGATGCCATCTCATACCAGTTTGAATGGCTATTTTTAAAAGTCAAAAAATAAGAGATGCTGGTGAGACTATAAAGAAAAGGGAACATTTACACACTGCTGGTCGGAATGTAAAATAGTTCAACCACTGTGGAAAGTAGTTTGGCAATTTCTGAAAGAACTTAGGACTACCATTCAGGCCAACAACCCCATTATTTGGTATAAACCCAAAGGAATAGAAATCATTCTATCATAAAGACATATGCACAGGTGTTTTCAGTGCACCACCATTCACAATAGTAAAGACATGGAATCAACCTAGATGCCCTTAGGAATACTGCACAGCCATAAAAAAGAATGAAATCCTGTTTTTGCAGCAACTTGGTTACAACTGGAGGCCATTATCCTAAGTGAACTAACACAGGAATAGAAAACCAAATACTGTATGTTTTCACTTATGTGGGAACTAAACATTGAGTACACATGGACACAAAGAAGGGAAAAATAGGCACCACGGCCTATTTGAGGGTGGAGGTTGGAGGAAGGTCAGAATTGGAAAAGCTACCTATCAGATACTATGCTCATTACCTGGGTAATAGAATAATCTGTACACCAAGCCCCCATGAGAGTAGAGGGATTAAAGTACAGGTCCACAAATGGGTTGTTTATATTTTGGCAAATTGTTTACTTTTTTCTCTTTTTTGGGGGTGGGGTGGGGCGGGGATGACCACAAATACTTCCAAGACTGCAAATATCATTTATCCACCAATAGTTCACATTCCCAGTGACTACTAGATACCTGCACCAGAGTGACCACAGCTTCCTCATCTCGATGTAGACAAAATGGCACTCTATTTACATCTACCATCCACTGACGTTTCCTAAAGGAATCAATAGCATCATAATCATGCTTCCACCCAGGCTAAATTCCTCTTCCAACTTCTAAGACTGATCAATTCAGTCACGTATCTTCTGAAGCTGGATACTCCTCTCCCATCAACAAGATTGCCAATTAGTTCAGATCCTTGCCATCATTCACCATTCTTGACTACTGCAATAGCCCTTCCTTCTTATATCCATGTTCTGCTCACTCAGTTTTCTTTCTTTACTCTTATAAGTTATTTTTTAAATTGCTAAAATTATTATTTTTACATTAAAAATCATATTGATTTCTGATACTTTATAGTACTACTATACGTTCAAACATTTATTATGGCTCATAACGCTCTTCACAATCTGGTCTTTCTCAGTCTCATTGCCTGAATTCTCATTTCCCTTTATGATAGATGCAGGAGACAGGTAAGGGAACATGCACAGGGCCTTGACTGGGCCTGTCCACGATGGACTGAGGGCCCACATACACACTGGGAGAATGAGGTGGAGCCACCAAAATTTCACACCTTATGCAGGAGGTGGAGCCTGGACTTTTCTGCTCCTGTGTGGTGAGGTATTCAATCTGTGAGGTGGGATCCTATTGACAGCACCCCTTCTTTCTTTGCTGAGGGCTTTTATTCGCTTCATAAATCCATCCCTCCTCATTTTCTTTCGTTAATAAATCCAGCCTCCTCACTCTTCAATGTGCCCACGTGCCTAATGCTTTCTGGTTGTGAGGCAAGAACCCAGATTTTAACTGAACTATGGAGCAAAAAATTCTGCATCATTTATGCCTTATATTCTAGCCATACCAAAACACATGCTTTTTCCTGAACTCTGTCTCCCTGTCATATCCTGTGGCTTTGTAAATGTTATTTCCTTTGCCTGGAATGTCCTGCATTCTCTTTTATATCTGGTGACTTCCTAGAAGTTCTTAATACATTTAAATTATTTCTCCCCAAACTGTTCAGACTTGCCATATCATTTTGTCCTTACCTTTTGTTATGGCACCATTTCATTCTATGGAAAATATGTGTATGTCCATTTATTTCCCATGTCTATCTTCCCCATTAATCTGATTCCTCATTAAGATGGTGACTTTTTCTTCTTCATTATGCACCCAAAATGATTATCACCATGCATAGTACCAGTCAGATAGTCAGTAAAGTTTTTAGGGTATTGATGTGGGTTTAGGGAGATATAAGAATAGAAAATTGCAGAGGGATGAAATCCTCATACTTTTCCTATATTTTAGCCGTACACTTTACAGACCTATGTTTAACTTCACCAGGCATAGAAACAAGAAAGGGAACTGCTGAAGCCAACTCACAGATACAGACGTTACTGTCAGTGGCTTTGATGTAATTCAGTTTGTCCATAAAATGCTTTTAGCCAATTTTCTCAGATTCATTCGTGGGATCTTCTATTTTTTATTTCAAATGCTAATACCTGTGCTTTTACAGTTACAAAAGTGTCTGAGGTGCTCCTTCAATGTCATTGCGTTTCCTGAGGATAATTATTTTGAAACAAAGGGATAAAAGTGCTGCTGCTCTGTGGTCACACTGGGAGCCCTTCAGAAAGAGCAAAATCTGTTTGCTTCTCAGAAATCACTAGTGAAGACTGATGTATGAAGTCCACGGTGGAAATGCTATTTCAACTTTCAAAGACCTTAACAACTACAGCTATTCATTCACATGGCCACTGAAGCTTCCAAGGACTCACAAATCCCAAAGATTTGAAAAACGATACTAAATTGTTAAACTCAAGTGCAGGGAAGATAAGGAAAATGCTACCTAGAAAATGGTTAAGAATTCTTTAGGAAATTGTTCTTATTTTCAAAGGTGATGATATATGCAGCTGGTGTTCAATCATATTTTAATTTTGTTACTTTTAAATTTAAAATCTAGATGTTATCATGCAATAAACACTTTCGAGTTTCAAAGACTTTGAGATCACCATTTTATACAGAACATAATTTTTCTTTATGCATTTTGACAAATGTCTATCGTACATTTGCTTCAAGTCTTTTGAGATTATGAAGTTTGTTCCATTAGCCTAACCAAGTCTATTTGTTTTCTGGGCTGCTCTCACTAGTATTTAACTTTTTAATACTAAGCCTAAATATTATTCTTTTGTACTTCTGCATCTTTTTAAAAAAATTCATTTTGCATGTAGACGCATATAATAGAGACACGTGGATATATAATGTATACTCATAAATACATATATTGAAGCAACTTAAAGCTAGTCCGTTCTTTTTCCCTCTGCCTTTGAAATTTGACAGAAATGTATCCTATCTCCCATCAATCTTCTCTTCTCCAGTTTACACACTTTTCATCACATAGCAGCATAAAGAATGATAAAAATCATATTATGAAAATCTTTCTTGACATAGCATGATGTTATCAATGCACCACTCAGCAGGGCAAGAGTTTTGCTTCCATTTATGGCACTAATAACAGACTTATCCTGACCATCTACAGTATCTGCTTTTTCTTGCAAAGAATGATATATATTTACAAGATTTTCAGTGAGTTTGGGAGGTTTTCGGAGGCTGTAGAGCATAGAAGAACTAGTCGGCGAAAAATAACTGAAGACTGCTTCTTAATTCATGTTCCTGGTTTGTTCTAATAGGCAATCTACATCACCATAGTGTGTGTTAATTAGAAAGAGTTGAATAATGAGAAATGCCACTAAGATTAACCTGGTTGTGCCATAGAATAAAGCACTGACATATAGAAATAAGTTAAATGTTATAAATTATGACTTCACAGTAAAATGACAAAGAAGGAAAAATTTAAAGGTTTTTGTGTTCCAGTGCACAGGAAGACAAAATCATATAGATACCACTCAGTTTTTTTTATTTATTTATTTTTCAATCTATGGTTTCATTAAGATTTTTTTGGTTCCTCAAGTAAAATTTCCCTTCTAGTATTTTCATACAGGTATTGATCAACTTACGACCTATGCAATTTACGATCATTTGACTTTACGATCACAATCTCTAGCCATGACTGCTCCGCGTCTGGCAGCGCAAATGTTGCCCAGCTGGGTGTACGACAGTGCGGACCAGCTTCCGGCAGCACTACCATCTCCACGTGCATATAGCCTGCTCAACTTACGACCAAATCGTGTTACGACCGGTCTGTCGGAACAATCGTGGTCTTAAGTTGAGTACTAGCTGTATTTGTTTTTATTATTTATTTATTTGTGACATACAGAGATCTTAACAACTGCAGTATTGCCAAAAGAAAGTGATTGGTTTTAACAAGGACTGTTTGCTTGGGCAAATGCACTCAGTTAATGGCCTTGGTCAAATGGCCTGACTGTGGGATAATATGGCCTTACAAGTGACATGCTGTTCCGTTAGCTGGTTTGCCATTCAAAAATATTTGGACTTGTAAGAGCTGAAGAATTTTGTTTATACTTGTCAACAAGTGAAAGCTTAGGATATATATATTTATGTATACATACAACATTTTTTAAATCAACTCTATTGAAGTATAATTTACATACAATGAATTGTTCTCTATTTTCAATGTAAGCCTGTACAACTACTGTTAAACAAAGATGCTAAACGTTTCCATCATTCTAGAAAAATCCATGTGCCCTTTGCCATTAACACTGCTGCCTCTGATCCCTTGGCTCAACATCTTGAACCCTGACAACCACTGGTCTGCTTTCTGACACTGTATTAGTTTTGTCTATTTAGAATCTTATCTAAATAGAATGAAACATTATGAATAACTACTTTTGCTCAGCATAATGGCATAATCTTTTTGTTTGGTATTCACCCATATTGTTCTGTGTATCAGCAGTTTGTTTCTTTTTATTACTATGTAGTAGCCTATTGTGTGAATATACTATAATTTGTTTTTCTCACATCTTGATAGGTGGTTGGATTGTTTCCAGTTTGAGGCACTTATGAACAAAGCTGTGATAAACATTTACATACAAGCATATGTATATATATATTTTCATATTTTGGGGGTAAATACCTGTAAGTTTAATTGGTATGTCACAATGCAAGCATATATTTAAAGAAGCTGCCAATCTTTTCCCCAAAGTGGCTGAAAATTTAATATTTGAATGGTCATTGTATAATAATTCTTTTTTTTCTATCTTCTTTTGGAAGAACTGAGCATTTTCTATTTCTAAATTTTTAAATTTTATGTTGTTTTTATTATACTTTAAGTTCTGGGGCACATGTGTAGCGCGTGCAGGATGGTTACATACACACGCCATGGTGGTTTACTGCATCCATCCCCCTGTCATCTACATTAGGTATTTTTCCTATTGTTATTCCTCCCCAATCCCCCGACCCCCCAACTGACCCCAGTGTGTGATGCTCCCATCCCTGGGTCCATGTGATCTCATTTTTCAACACCCACTTATGAGTGAGAACATGAGGTGTTTGGTTTTCTGTTCTTGTGTCAGTTTGCTGAAAATGATGGTTTCCAGCTTCATTCATGTCCCTGAAAAGGACGTGAACTCATCTTTTTTTATGGTTGCATAGTGGAATAACTGAGCATTTTCACATTCCATTATATCTCCTCTGTTAACTTGCAAACTCTTCCATTTTGTTTTGTTTTATAACCATTGTTTTAGAGTTTATGATATATATCTTTAATTTAACATCATCTAGTTTAAATAATGCTTTACACTAGTTTACCTATAATGCAAAACATTTATAACAGTGTATTTCCACTTTCCCTCCTTTATTTTTATACTATTGTTATCATACATATTATGCTATAAACCCCATAATATGTACTAATATTTTTGTTTTAAAGTTGTTCTTTACAGGTGAAAAATGAAAAAAAGTCATCTGTTATGTTTATCCACATACTTACCATTCCTGATCTTCTTCACTTCTTTCTGTAGATCTAGATTACTGTATGCTGTCATTTTCTCCCATCCTAAAGAATTTCCATTAAGATTTCTTGCAACCAACTGCTGGTGATGAACACTCTTTGCTTCTTTTGTCTGAAAATATTTTTATTTTACACTCATATTTAAAATATACTCTCACTAGATATAATATCCTAAATTATGAATATTTATATTTTCTTTACATTAGAAATTTCATTTTATTGTTTAAGTATTGTTTTTTTTCTGATGATGTCTTCTATCCTTCTTGTCCCACTTATAAGAAGCATTCCCCAGCCCCAGACGGATTAAAACCATTTTTCTCATTAATTTGGCTATTAAGTTCTTTTGAGTAATTTTCCTTGTGTTTATCGTATTTGTAGTACTTTTTGCTTCTTGGATTTGTGCTATAACAGGTTTTCATTAAATTTGGTAAATTTCAGCCACTATTTTTTTGAATATTTTTTTGGTAGATCTTACCCCCCTTTTCTGGGACTCTAAGTGTATTACACTGCTGGCTGTTGTCTCACAGGTCTCTAATGTATGAGTTCATTTTGTGTTGTTATAAAAGAATACCTTAGACTGGATAGTTTATAAAGAAAAACTGTTTACTTAATTCATAGTTCTGCTGCTGGGAAGTTCAAGAGTATAGAGCTGCATCTGGATGGCTTGGAGAGGGCCATATGCTGGGTCAAAACACTGTGAGAAAGCAGAAAAGCCAGATGGCACATAAAGTGATCCATGGTGAGAAAGGAAGCAAGAGAAGGTCTAGGAAGCCAAACTGCCTTTTATAACAACCTATTTTCAGTGATTTAGCCAGACATGTGAGAGCAAGCACTTACTCCAGCAGGAGGGCATTAATTTATTCATGAGTGATCTACCCCGTTACCCAAACACCTTTGACAAGGCCCTACCTCCCAACACTACCACATTTGTGCTCAAAGTTCAAGATGAGTTTCAAAGGAAACAAACTACCATAGCAACAGAGCTTATGTTCATTTTCTCTGAACTTCAGATTAGTTTCTATTGCTATGTTGATAAGGTGACTTTTCCATCTGCATTGTCTAATCTGGTATTACATTCATCTAGTGAGTTTTTATTTCAAATATTTAATATTTCAACACTAGACTTCTCATTTAGTTTTTTAAAAATATATTTTCCCTCCTCATTATATTCATTTTTTTTGAATTCCTTCAGGATATTTTTAATAGCTTCCTGAATGTTCTTCTTTGCCAATTTCATCTTTCAATCATTTCTGGTTTTGTTCCTATTAACTTATTTTTTTGTTTTTGGGTTATGGTTCAGATTTTTCTGCCTCTTCACACTTCTATTTTTTTTATTGGATGCTAAATATTATGTATTTTATGTTTTCAGGGTTCAGATTTTTGTTGTCTTCTATTATGGAGCAGCAATTTTTGTTATGACCAGTATTTAGGTTACTTTAAGATCATTCTGACTTTTCAAGGCTGGTTTTTAAGTTTTGTTAGGGTAGGTCTAGAATGGCCTTTACTCCCAAATGTGATACTTCTAGGGTTTACTGACTGCCCAAAATTTTAATGAGGTCTATTCACTCCAGCTGAACAAGCTCGAATGTCTCTATGCTCTTGGAAATTTTTCAGCCTACTATGCTCCAATAGTATCTCTTTGCCTAGACTTATGTAGTTTTACTCCAGGCATGTCAGTTTAATCCTAGGCAAAATATTTAAAGGGATTCCTGTGTCTATTTTGGAGATTTTTCTCTGTATAGTTACTTCCTCTACAATATTCTACTACTCTAACACCAGTCACCATAATCTTCCTGAACTTGGATTTATCTCTTTTCAGTTCAGCAAGTCGTCTGTTCTGTGTTTGAGTCTTGCCTTTCCTGTACTGTGGTTCTAAACATATTTCTAGGCAGAGAAAAGGATGATAGGCCTTACTCCATTTTTCTTTTTCTCAGGGGTCATAGTTCTATGCTGCTTATTTTTCAGCTGTTAAAAGCATTTGTTAAAGATTTTTTTCTTTGAGTTTTCTAGCTTTTGGTCTCCAAAGGTAGAAAGGCAAATATGGTACTAGTTATTCTGTGATGGCTACAGAGCTGATGTATTTCAACGTAAAAATTATAACTATTTGACATTCCTGATTATACACCATTTTATAATGAGAAAAAGAGCCCTCAAAATCCTACATTAGTCAATTTTTTTAAAACCTCTACTATGACATTGGAACAAGGTCAGTGTTTAGAAATTTATCTGTTGACATTTTTGTTGTTTTATTTTCAAAATTTGCCTTGAATTACACAATATTTTCATGAAAAATTTCTTCTTTCTTACAGTAAAAGAAGAGATTGTCTTTTTCTTAAAGGCACGTTATACACTTTCATCACCTGGTAATCTAGATGAGAGTAAGGGAATCCATTATAAGTAATGTGACTAAATAGCATTTTCTATGACTCATTGGTGCAAAAGCCATTGAGGGTTTTGCCATTACTTTTAATGTCAAAAACCACAATGACTTTTGCACCAACTTATATCTTAGTGATGTCATGGCTCAGATGTAGCATACCAGCACTTATATCATTAACTGAGACCAACAGTTAATGATCTTCCTTGGTGCAATATATACCTGCCAAGTGGTAGAGTTATAGAAAATTTTACACAAAAAGAAATAATAAAAATGGTAAGACATATTTCCCTTCTCAAAAATAAAATAACCTTATCTTTAAATCATTAAGGGCTATCATCTAATTGGGTTAATATTTAGATTATTAGAACAGGTGGCTGTTTGTTAATAACAATTGGCAAGTAGGTCTCAGATTTTATTCTTAACTCAGCAATACATTAAAATGTTTTTTGCAATTTAGATGAATCAAGTCATTTTTTTCTTTCTTTTTGCATATGAGAGTCTTTTTTGAATGACCCCTGTGATCACGGTTGTACATTTTTAACAGTTATACATAATGACCAAATGAGGTTTCCAAATATGTATTAATTACATAAAATCTACATACCTTTATAAAGCAGCAGGACATACTTGGTCTGATAACATATACAGAGTCACAGATTTATTGCAACTAGCAGACTGGCTTTCTAGACCTGGGTTTGCATTTATTTGATGTACACAGGATTAAGAAACCACATGAATAGTTTTAAGGGACTAATTCCTAGTACTTCAAATTCTATATGTACTTATTGTCTACAGTCAATCTGCTTAGGAATGTACTGCAGCTGACAGGCTCTCCTTCCCATATCTTTCTCCTACTTTATAAAAGAAAGACTTGTTTCCTCCTTGATCTTACTATGATACATTTTCCTGAATAAAAGAAACTTCTGGTACAAACTTTATCCCCTCTGAACAAGAAAGAAATAAAGAACAATTTGAAATATCGATGATATAGTTGATACAGGAAGTGGCATTAATTATGGGGTAACATTTCTGCTGCAAATGATAGCAGAATAAATGTCAGGTCCCATAAAAATATTTTATAAGGATAATGGAATCAAAATGTGAGTTCAAGGATAAGAGGACATTTCGTAACATTACTGACTGCCTCAAAAAGAATTTATGTGTTTGTTTTTTAAGTGGGTGATAGGTACCAAATTGTAGGATTTAAAACTTTTAAAATCTATCATGGAACTGTAGATGTAAACTTAGAAATGTTTGTAGAGCAAAGGCATGAACTACAGCGAGGGGTGGGAGGGAGAGCATTTATTTAATTGCTCCTTTCTATTGCTCTTACAATTGGAAATGTCAAATAGGCATCAGGCTCTGCAACTGGTCTTCTGGAAATTTATGGTTGTAATCAAGAGCCTGGCATGTACTGATACATTTCATGACATATTTCTAATGGCGGTTACCTTGAAGGTCCTCATTATATTTTGCTGCTGTGAATGAGCCACTTGGCATTTAAGAAGCAAGAAATAATTATGAGAAATATACAGTGGTCATTTGCTTTTTTCCTTGGTTCTCTTAGCTGAGTTTCTAAGGAAAAAAAAAAAAAAACACTGTCAATATGTTTGGATAGTGTATTTTAGGATTTTGCTGTTTTCAGATATTGCACACAGCAAAGGAACATGGCCTTTGTATAATAAAGAGGCTTTTTAAGTTGTTGTCGATCAAATTATACATTGTGCAATTAGACCAGGGAATTTGCCTTAGGTTCCTAAATACCAAAGGTTGTGATGTCGTGACAGGTCCAATTATTTGACAATGGAAGAAAATGCCAAGGACAGAGCACATCTGAAGCAGCAGAATTCTCTTCAATATTACAATTGAAATCTGAGCCAAATATCTTACCTTAAAAAAAAAAAGAAATAAAAATTAAAAGGCAGAAGCATCAAACTAGGACACTGTCTGCCTGGGGCTTTTAAAAATTTTGTGGAGGAAGGACTCATAGAACAATAGTGGGTAAGCATATACTTTTTGTGTGAGTTAATGTCTCTGCACTCAAATAATCTGATTGACGTTGCCAGTATTTTCCGAATACATGCTGGGAGTCTCCAAAGTCCTCTCTAAATGCTGTAATGTATTGACAACAAGTTAAACTTGGCTGAATGTAGAGATTTTCTCATTATGAAGTCTCTAAGGTTATGGAATGTCAGTCACTGGTCTATTTAGATTATCAAAACATGCCTGACTAGAATTTCACTTCTTAGAAAACTCAAACTCTAGCATTTACCGTAATTGTTATATACCTCTCCCCAAAGCAAAATAATGTAGACTCTTTTCTACATCTGGCAAAGCACAAATAATTATTATGTAATGACACAAAAGGTGCTGAGCTAGAAGTGTTTCCTAACATATTTCTCCAGTGGTTAGTAAAAAAAACAGGAAAAATAACTATCTATATTAACCCAAGTGTAGAAAAAACAAGAACTTTAATTAGTGAGGGTATCATATCACAGGCTCCACTATAGTAATTTGATATAATGCAATTTGTAGAATCAAATGAAAAGTAATCACATTATAATAAAGACAGTAGAATGGGGTGTGCAGAGGACTGAGGCAGTGTCATACTCAATTGATGTCCCTGGGTAGCAAATCTATTAGTTTTGTGACTCTAGCTCCTGAGAATGCATGCTAATGGGGCAATATTTGAGGACATTAATTATATCTGGCAATATTTGGATAGCTAATATTCTCACTTATATTGCTAAATAATAGGATATATGTAACCAATTAATTTTGGGGGTTTTCACACAAGGTTAAAAGAATATAATTTTGCTATTTATACATTTCCCTCAAATTACTGTATTTTTCTTTTATAAAAGAGCCATTTCAGTGTTAATATGCCTGATTTAAAAATCTTTGATTCAGTGATAAATAGTGAATGCCTCCTTGTCTAGAATTACTCGTGAATAAAAAATTCTATATAGTAAGTTTGAATAATGATATCCTATATAAATATTCACTTGATTTTCCCAAAACTGATACATAGTGTGTATGTCTATAAAATATGTCTATGTGTGCATATACAATATTGTACAAACAAGAAAGTAAAATAATACTGTCTTGAGATTAAACCATTCCAATTTAACAATTGAAGTGCTTTTATGAAATAAAATTTAGTATAATTAAAGAAAAACACTAGAGATTCTTGTTTTCTCTTAACTACACAGGATCACAGAGCCTCAGATTTGGAGGAGTCTTCAAGAATTATTCATTGTAGGCTCTGAATAAACATTTGAATCTACACATCTGCCCACTATTCATGAATTTCAGCTATAAACAAGTCCTAGGATAGAAAAATAAACAATTCTTTGGGGTGAAAACCCTTCTTGGTTTTGGTCATTTTTTTTTTTTTTTTTCTGTGAGAGACCAGGGTCTCACACTGCTGGCCAGGCTGGAGTGTGGTGGTGTGATCATAGCACACTGCCACCTCTGCCTCCCTGGCTCAAGCAATCCTCCCACCTCCCAAGTAGCAGGGACTACAGGCCACCATGCCCAGATAATTTGTTTGTATTTTATGTAGAGATGGGGTTTCGCTATGTTGTCTAGGCTGTTCTCAAACTCCTGAGCTCAAGCAATTCACCTGTCTCAACCTCCGAAAGTGCTGGGATTATAGGCATGAGCCACCACGCCTGGCCAGTCACACTCTTAATACATTCTATTATATTTACATCTCTCTTAAAAAGCATCATCCAGGTTTCAAGAAAAATGTTAAGGTATAAATTAGCATAAAGAAAAGTCATATTTAAAATATAATGATTCTTTTATAAACTGCATAACATGTAAGTTTATTTTTTAAGTATAGGTCCTAATTACTTGATCTGCAACTGTACTTACAAAGTTGGATACTTAGGTATATTTGTCCCTCTTAAGAGTTCTCCCATTTGATGTGGACAATTGTTCCAATTTGTCAGGTCTTTTTTGGATCCTGTTTGTCATTCAGTGTTAACTGGCCCAGGGATAAATTATTTGTAATTTTGAGAAGCATGTTATCTATGGATTCCTTTAAATCCAAGATAATAATTCTGATTAGAATAAGGTGATACTCTGATGAAATTGAAAAAAAAATAATTTGCTATTGAAATTACTCATCACTAAAGACATTTGTGAATTTTACTTTGTCTCCTTCCCTTCATTTATTCTATTAACCCTAATATATACTTGAAATATAACAATATGTAATATTTCTCTCATTAACAACATTAGAATGTTTCCCTCTATTGTTCTGGATTAGAGGGATATATGGGTGGAAAGTGCTTAGATAAAATATTTTTATTGTGATCTCTCTTAACACTAGATGGGTTCAATAACTTCTATTCATATGCCTGAGTATAAGTCATTATGGTGACGTTAGGTTATCCAGAGATTTGAGTTAGAAGAAGATGAGCCTCATTCACAATGACTTACTTAAGGTATTAATTCTCACTTAAAAGCTATCAAAATAGGCGTTTCTAACAGTATTCTATGATATTTAAAAAGTGATCTCCTGGTAATATTATTTGACTCAAACCCACAAATACTTCAATTGCAATGCTTGTGTTTCCCCACAAATTCTTATGTTGAAATCCTAATCTCCAACGTGACGATATTAGGAGGTAGAGCTTTTGGAAGATAATTAGATCATGAAGGTGGAACCCTCGTGAACAGGATTAATGTACTTTTAAAAGAGACCCCAAAAAGTTCTCTACTGCTCTTTATGCCATGTAAGGATACAAGAAGATGGTAGTCTGCAACCTCAAAGAGGGCCCTCATCAGAACTCAACCACAGTGCCACCCTGACCTCCGATTCTTAACCTCTATAAAAGTGAGAACTACATTTGTGTTGTTTATAAGCAATTCAGCCTATGGTACTTTGTTACAGCAGCTGGAACAGACTGCGAAACCCAACAAGGATATTTCCCAAGAGGCAAAATTATATAGGCATGTTTTGATTTGTACCATAAATACAATTTTGAAAAACTGGACAACACTAAATAAGACAGTATTAAAACATAATATAGAAACTTGTTTTTAAAAATAAGCACGTTCTCTGAGGGATCCAAGATGGCCGATTAGGAGCAGCTCAGGGTTGCAGCTCCCAGTGAAAGCGCAGAGGGTGAGTGGACACTGCATTTCCAGATGGATTTTTATTGCCCACAGACCAGGAAATTCCGAGGCGGAGGAGTCCCACAGGTTGCAATTGCAGCTGTTTTGGATGGCGCAGCTGTTTTGCTGGCGCCCTGGCGGGGCAGTTCTCCATACAAAATACACGGGTCTGGGCACCGTTTTATCTGGCAATTGGAGCTCTGGGAAGGCAGAGTTGCCCATTCATCTGATTAAAAAGGGGACTGAAACAGGGAGCCAGGCCAGGAGATTCCCAGGCAAAAGAGTTCCATGAATCTCAGTGCTTCTGTTTAAGCCAGCACAGTGAGTTGCTGCACGGTAAATCACACAGATCCTGGCACCTTTTCAACAGGCGACTGGAACACCTGGGAGAGAGTTGACCTTTCAACTAAAAGAAAAGGCTCTGGAGGCAGGGAGTCAGGTGATAAGGCTCAGTTGGTCCCACCCTCAAGAAAACCCAGAAATTGGAAACGCTCTGGGTTGAGAGTTTCACAGCAAGCACAGCTGAACCCGGGAAGGTCCAGCTCTGTGGGGGAGGGGTGTCCACCATTACCAAGGCACTCCACAATATGGAGGTAGTCCATCATTACAGAGGTGGGCCACCATTGCCGAGGCAGTTCTAACTACAACCCGTATAAACAGGACTGCAGGGAAGTTCACACGGCAGCTGGGCGGAGCCCACAGCAGTTCAGCAAAGCTTCTGCAGAAAGACAGTGACTAGGCTGCTTCCTTGCTGGGCAGGGCAGCCCTGAAAAAAAGGCAGCAGCACAATGGAAACTCATAAATAAAGCCCTAGCTCCCTGGTACAGAGCACCTGGGGAAAAAAAGGGGTTTATGAGTTCTGCTGCAGCAGACTTAAACGTACCTGCCCAGGAGCTCTGAACGAATAATGGGGCTCACAGCTCATACTTGAGCTCCTATAAAGGACAGACTGTCTCCTCAAGCAGCTCCCTGACCCCCATATATCCAAAGAGTCACCTCATAAAGGAGAGCTCAGACTGACATTTGGCGGGTATCCTTCTGGGACAAAGATAGCAGAAGAAGAAATTGGCAGCAACCCTTATTGTTCTGCAGCTGCTGCAGGTGATCCACAGGCAAGCAGGGCCTGGAGTGGACCTCAGCAGTCCTACAGCAGATGGGCCAGACTGTTAGAAGGAAAACTAAGGAACAGAAAGAACTTCATCATCAACAAATGGGACATACACTCAGAGACCCAATCTGAAAGTCAACAACTACAAAGATGACAGGTGGATAAATCCACAAAGATGGGAAGAAACCAGCACCAAAAGGATGAAAACACCCGAAACCAGAATGCCTCTCCTCTTACAAGGGATCACAACTCCTCACCAGCAAGGGAACAAGGCTGGATGGAGAATGAGTCTGATGAATTGACAGAATCAGGCTTCAGAAGGTGGGTAATAAGAAACTTCTGTGAGATAAAAGAACATGTTCTAACCCAATTCAAAGAAACTAAGAACCTTGAAAAAAGATTTGATGAAATGCTAATGAGAATAGACAACTTAGAAATATAAGTGAATTGATGGAGCTGAAAAACACAACACGAGAACTTCGTGAAGCATACAAAAGTTTCAGTAGCTGAATTGACAAAGCGGAAGAAAGGGTATCAGAGGTAGAAGATCAACTCAATGAAATAAAAGGAGAAGGCAAGATTAGAGAAAAAAGGGTAACCCAATGTAAAGAAACTAAGAACTTTGAAAAAAGGTTTGACGAAATGTTAACAATAACACACAATTTAGAGAGGAATATAAGTGAATTAATGGAGCTGAAAAACACAACACAAGAACTTTGCGAACTATGCACAAGTTTTAACAGCCGAATCGATCAAGCAGAAGAAAGGATATCAGAGGTCGAAGACCAACTTAATAAAATAAAATAAAAAGACAAGATTAGAGAAAAAAGGATAAAAAAGAACGAACAAAGTCTCCAAGAAATAGGGGACTATGTGAAAAGACCTAATCTATGTTTGATAGGTGTACCTGAATGTGATGAAGGGAATCAATCCAAGCTGGAAAATACACTTCAGGATATTATTCAGGAAAACTTTCTCAACCTAGCAAGGCAGGACAATATTCAATTCCAGGTAATACAGAGAACACCACAAAGATATTCCTCAAGAAGACCAATCTCAAGGCACATAATTGCCAGATTCACCAGGGTTGAAATGAAAGAGAAAATACTGAGGGCAGCCAGAGAGAAAGGTCGGGTTACCCATAAAGGGAAGCCCATCAGACTCACAGCAGATCTCTCAGCAGAAACCCTACAAGACAGAAGAGAGTGGGGGCCAATATTCAACATCCTTAAAGAAGAGAACTTTCAACCCAGAATCTCCTATCCAGCCATACTAAGCTTCATAAGTGAAGGAAAAATAAAATCTTTTGTGAACAAGCAAGCACTCAGAGATTTCATCACCACCAGGCCTGCTTTACAAGAGCTTCTGAAAGAACCACTACAAATAGAAAGGAACAACCAGTATCAGCCTTTCTAAAAAATGCCAAAAAATAAAGAACATCAACATAATTAAGAAACTGCATGAACTAATGGGCAAAACAGCCAGCTAACATTAAATGACAGTATCAAACTCACATATATTGTTATTAATTCTAAATTTAAATCGACTAAATCCCCCAATCCAAAGACACAGACAGGGAAAAAGAGCCAAGACCCATTGGTATGCTACATCCAGATCCATCGCATATGCAAGGATACACAAAGATTCAAAACAAAGGGATGAAGAAAAATTTACCAACCAAATGGAGAGCAAAAATAAATAGAAAGCAGAAGTTGCAGTTTTTGCTGATAAAATGGACTTCAAAGCAACAAAGATCAAAAGAAGCAAAGAATGATATTACATAATGATAAAAGGATCAATGTAACAAGAAGAGCTAAAGATCCGAAATATATACACACCCAATACAGGAATACCCAGATATATAAGACTTATAAAGAGACTTGGACTCCCACACAATAATAGTGGGAGACTTCAACATCAATATTAGACAGATCAATGAGATAGAAAGTTAATATCAATATTCAGGACTTGAACTCAGATAGGGTATAAGTAGACTTAATTAACATTTATAGAACTCTCACTTTAAATACACAAAATATACACTCTCATCAGTACTACATCACACCTATTTACAGGTTTAAATGAAATATTGGTTGGCTGCTTGTTAATTATTTTCTTCCCTCATTTTTGTTTTTTTTACGTCTCTATTATTAAACACAATTACAGGCATACCCATTTTTAGACTGCATTCTAGCCTGGGCAATAAAGCAACACCCCTGTTCTCTCTTCCTCTTCCTCTTCCCCTTTCTTCCTTTCCTTCATTCTTTTTTTTTTTTTTTCTTTTTCTTTTTTTTATTCTTTCTCTTTCTTTCTCTCTTTCTTCCAAAAAAAAAAGAAAAAATAGAAAAAAGGGTAAAAAGGAATGAACAAAGTCTCCAAGAAACATGGGACTATGTGAAAAACCTAATCTACATTTGATAGGTGTACCTGAAAGTGATGGAGAGAATGAATCCAAGCTGGAAAATACTATTCAGGATATTATCCAGGAAAACTTCCCCTACCTAACAAGTCAGGCCAATATTCAAGTCCAGGAAATACAGAGAACGCCACAAAGATATTCCTTAAGAAGAGCAACCCCAAGGCATATAATCGTCAGATTCACCAGGGTTGAAATGAAGGAGAAAATGCTAAGGGCAGCCAGAGAGAAAGATTGGGCTACGCACAAAGGGAATCCCATCAGACTCACAGCACATCTCTCAGCAGAAACCCTACAAGACAGAAGAGAGTGGGGGTCAATATTCAACATCCTTAAAGAAGAGAATTTTCAACCCAGAATTTCATATCCAGCCAAACTAAGCTTCATAAGTGAAGGAAAAATAAAATCCTTTGTGAATAAGCAAGTACTCAGAGATTTCATCACCACCAGGCCTGCTTTACAAGAGCTCCTGAAAGAGGCACTAAACATAGAAAGAAACAACCAGTACCAGCCACTCCAAAAACATACCAAATGGTAAAGAGAATCAACACAATGAAGAAAATGCATCAACTAATGGGAAAAACAGCCAGCTAGCATCAAAATGGCAGTATCAAATTCACACATAAAAATATTAACCCTAAATGTAAATTGGCTAAATGCCCCATTCAAAAGACACAGACTGGCAAATTGGATAAAAAGCCAAAACCCATCAGTGTGCTGTATCCAGGAAACCCATCTCACATGCAAAGATACACAAAGGCTCAAAATAAAGGGATGGAGGAAGATTTACCAAGCAAATGGAAAACAAAAACAAAACAAAACAAAACAAAAAAGCAGGAGTTGCAATTCTCATCTCTGATAAAATAGACTTTAAATCAACAAAGATCAAAAGAGACAAAGAAGGATATTACATAATGGTAAAAGGATCAATGCAACAAGAAGAGCTAATGATCCTAAATATATACATACCCCATACAGAAGCACCCAGATACATAAGGCAAGTTCTTAATGTCTTACAAAGAGACTTAGACTCCCACACAATAATAGTGGGATACTTTAACACCCCGTTGTCAACATTAGATAGATCGACGAGACAGGAAATTAACCAGGATACTCAGGACTTGAACTCAGACTTGGACCAAGCAAACCTAATAGACATTTACAGAACTCTCCACCCCAAATCCACAGAATATACATTCTTCTCAGCACCACATCACACCTACTCTAAAATTGACCACATAATTGGAAGTAAATCACTCCTTAGCAAATGCAAAAGAATGGAAATCATAACAAACAGTCTCTCAGACCACAGTGCAATCAAGTTAGAACTCAGAATTCAGAAACTAACTCAGAACCGCACAGCTTCATGGAAACTGAACAACTGGCTCTTGAATGTTGACTGGATAAACAATGAAATGAAGGCAGAAATAAAGATGTTCTTCGAAACCAGTGAGAATAAAGACACAACATACCAGAATCATGGGACACATTTAAAGCAGTCTCTACAGGAAAATATATAGCAATAAATGCCCACATGAGAAGCAAGGAGATATCTAAAATTGACACTGTATCATCAAAATTGAAAGAGCTAGAGGAGCAAGATAAAAAATAAACTCAAGGGTGATCGGGGAAGATGGCCGACTAGGAACAGCTCAGGATTGCAGCCCCCAGTGAAAGTGCAGAGGGTGAGTGGACGTCGCATTTCCAGATGGATTTTTATTGCCCACACACCAGGAGATTCCCAGGTGGAGGAGCCCCATGGGTTGCCAGCGGGCTGTTTCTGCCGGCGTGGCTGTTTTGGCCAGCGAGGCTGTTTTGGCCTGCGCGGCTGTTTTACCCATGCCCTGAAATGGCGGTTCTCCGTACAAAAGACACTGGTCCGGGTGCCCTCTTAGCTGGCGATTGGAGCCCTGAGACAGCAGAGTCACCCATTCGTCTGAAATAGAGAGCCAGGCCAGGAGTTTCCTAGGCAAAAAAACCACCAGGAATTTCAGCGCCGCTGTTTCAGCCAGCTCAGTAAGTCATGGTACGGGAGATCCCGGCGCCATTTCAACAGGTGACTGGAACACTGGGAGAGAGTCGACCGTTCCACAACAACAAAAAAGAAAGACTCTGAGTCAGGGAGCCAGGTGATCAGAATTGGCTGGTCTCACCCCCCACCCCCACCAAAAAAAAACCAAAAAAAAAAACAGTAATCGAAAACGCTCTGGGTTGAGAGTTTCACAGCAAGCACAGCTGAACCTGGGATGGTCTGGCTCTGTGGGGGAGGGGCGTCTGCCATTACTGAGACACTCCAACACTACGGAGGCAGTCTGATCATCGCTGAGGCAGCAAGCCGTTGCTGAGGCAACCCGCCGTTGCCGAAGCAACCTGCCACTACAGAGAGACTCCGCCATAACAGAGGCGGGCCACCATTACCAAGGCAGTTCTAACTATACCCATATAAACAGGACTGCAGGGAAGATCACAGGGCAGCTGGGCAGAGCCCAAAGCAGTTCAGCAAAGCCTCTGCAGGCAGACAGTGACTAGGCTGCCTCCTCGCTGGGCAGGGCAGCCCTGAAAGAAGAAAAGAGGCAGCAGCACAATGAAAACTCATAAATAAAGCCCTAACTCCCTGGGACAGAGCACCTGGGGGAGGGAAAAAAAGGGAGTTTTTGAGTTCTGTTGTAGCAGACCTAAACATACCTGCCCAGCAACTCTGAATGAACAACGGAACTCACAGGTCAGGACTTGAGCTCCAATAAAGACTATCTCCGCAAGCAGCTCCCTGATGCCCGTATATCCAAAGAGTCACCTCATAAAGGAGAGAACAGACTGACATTTGGTGGGCACCCTTCTGGGACAAAGATAGCAGAAGAGGAAACTGGTAGCAACTCTTACTGTTCTGCAGCTACTGCAGGTGATCCTCCGGCAAGCAGGGCCTGGAGTGGACCTCAGCAGTCCTACAGCAGAGGGGCCAGACTGTTAGAGGGAAAGCTAAGAAAAAGAAATAACTTCAGCATCCACAAACTGGAAGTTCACTCAGAGACCCTATCTGAAAGTCAGTAACTACAAAGACAACAGGTAGATAAACCCACAAAGATGGGAAGAAACCAGTGCAAAAAGGATGAAAACACCTGAAACCACAACACCTCTCCTCCTAAAAGGGATCACAACTCCTCATCAGCAAGGGAACAAGGCTGGATGGAGAAGGAGTGTGATGAAATGACAGAATCAGACTTCAGAAGGTGGGTAATAAGAAACTACAGTGAGCTAAAAGAACATGTTCTAAACCAATGCAAAGAAATTAAGAACATTGAAAAAAGATTTGACAAAATGCTAATGAGAATGGACAACATAGAGAGGAATATAAGTGAATTGATGGAGCTGAAAAACACAACACGAGAACTTCGCGAAGCATGCACAAGTATCAACAGCCGAATTGACCAAGCAGAAGAAAGGATATCAGAGGTTGAAGATCAACTCAATGAAATAAAACAAGAAGGAAAGAATAGAGAAAAAAGGGTAAAAAGGAATGAACAAAGTCTACAAGAAATGTGGGACTATGTGAAAAGAACTAATCTACGTTTGATAGGTGTACCTGAATGTGATGAAGAGAATGAATCCAAGCTGGAAAATGCTCTTCAGGATATTATCCAGGAAAACTTCCCCAACCTAGAAAGACAGGCCAAATTCAAGTCCAGGAAATACAGAGAACACCACAAAGATATTCCTCAAGAAGAGCAGCCCCAAGGCACATAATTGTCAGATTCACCAGGGTTGAAATGAAGGTTGAAATGAGGGGCAGCCAGAGAGAAGGTCGGGTTACCCACAAAGGGAAGCCCACCAGACTCACAGCAGATATCTCAGCAGAAACCCTACAAACCAGAAGAGATTGGGGGCCAATATTCAACATCCTTAAAGAAAAGAACTTTCAACCAAGAATCTCCTGTCCAGCCAAACTAAGCTTCATAAGTGAAGGAAAAATAAAATCCTTTGTGAACAAGCAAGTACTCAGAGGTTTCATCACCACTATAATTGCCCACATGAGAAGAAAGGAGAGATCTAAAATTGACACGTTAGCATCAAAATTGAAAGATCTAGAGGAGCAAGATCAAAAAAACTCAAAATCTAGCAGAAGACAAGAAATAAGACAGAATGGGAAAAAATTTTTGCAGTCTACCCATCTGACAGAGGGCTGATATCCAGTATTTACAAAGAACTAAAACAGATCTGCAAGAAAAAAACAAACAAGCCCATTCAAAAGTGGGTGAAGGATATGAACAGACACTTTACAAAAGAAGACATACATGAGGCCAACAAACCTATGAAAAAATGCTCATCATCACTGGTCATTAGAGAAATGCAAAACAAAACTACATTGAGATACCATCTCACGCCAGTTAGAATGGTGATCATTAAAAACTCTGGAGACAACAGATGCTGGAGGGGATGTGGAGAAATAGGAACACTTTTACGCTGTTGGTGGGAGTGTAAATTAGTTCAACATCTGTGGAAGACAGTGTGGCAATTCCTTAAGGACCTAGAAATAGAAATTCCATTTGACCCAGCAATCCCATTACTGGGTATATATCCAAAGGATTATAAATCATTCTACTATAAGGACACATGCACACAAATGTTCATTGCAGCACTGTTTACAATAGCAAAGACCTGGAACCAACCCAAATGCCCATCGATGATAGACTGGACAGGGAAAATGTGGTACATGTACACCATGGAATATTATGCAGCCATCAAAAACGATGACTTCCTGTCCTTTGTAGGGACATGGATGAACCTGGAAACCATCATTCTCAGCAAACTGACAGAAGAGCAGAAGATCAAACACTGCATGTTCTCACTCATAGGCGGGTGTTGAACAATGAGAACACATGGACACAGGGAGGGGAGCACTACACACTGGGGTCTATTGGGGGGAAATGGGGGAAGGATGGGGGTGGGGAGTTGGGGAGAGATAGCATGGGGAGAAATGCCAGATATAGGTGAAGGGGAGGAAGGCAGCAAATCACACTGCCATGTGTGTACCTATGCAACAATCATGCATGTTCTTCACATGTACCCCAAAACCTAAAATGCAATTAAAAAAAACAACTCAAAACATATCAGAAGACAAGAAATAACTAAGATCAGAGCTGAACTGAACAAGGTAGAGGCACAAGAAACCCTTCAAAAAATCAAAAAATCCTGGAGCTGGTTTTTCGAAAAGATCAACAAAATAGACAGACCACTAGCCAGATTAACAAGAAAGAAAAGAGAGAAAAATCAAATAGATGCAATAAAAAAACAATAAAGGGGATACCACCACAGATTTCACAGAAATTTAAACCATCATCAGAGATTATTACAAACAACTCTATGCACATAAACTAGTAAACCTGGAAGAAATGGATAAGTTCCTGGACACTTGCCTGCTCCCGAGCATAAACCAGGAAGAAGTCAAAACTCTGAATAGACCAATAACAAGTTCTGAAGTTGAGGCAGCAAGTAAGAGCCTACCAAGCAAGAAAAGCCCAGGTCCAGATGGGTTCACAGCCGAATTCTACCAGACATACAAAGAGGAGCTGGTAGCATTCCTTCTGAAACTATTCCAAATAATCCAAAAAGAGATAATCCTTCCCAAATCATTTTATGAGACAAACATCATCCTGATACCAAAACCCGTCAGAGACTCGGCAAGTAAAGAAAACTTCAGGCCAATATTCATCATGAAATAGATTCAAAAATCTTCAATAAAATACTGGGAAACTGATTGCAACAGCACATCACAAAGCTTATCCACCATGATCAAGTAGGATTCATCCTGGGGATGCAAGGCTGGTTCAACATATGCAAGTCTATAAACATAAGTCACCACATAACAGAACCAAAGACAAAAACCACATGATTATCTCAATTGATGCAGAGAAGGCCTTTGACAAAATGCAACAGCCCTTTATGCTAAAAACCCTCAACAAACTAGGTATTGACAGAACATATCTCAAAATAATAAAAGATATTTATGACAAACCAACAGCCAATATCATACTGAATGGGCAAAAACTGGAAGCACTCCCTTTGAAATCTGGCACTAGACAAGGATGCCCTCCCTCACCACTCCTATTTAATATAGTACTGGAAGTTCTAGCCAGAGCAATCCGGCAAGAAAAGGAAATAAAGGGCATTCAAATAGGAAAGGAGGAAGTTAAATTGTCTTTATTTGCAGATGACATGATTGTATATGTAAAAGACCCCACCGTCTCAGCCCAACATCTTCTGAAACTGATAAGCAAGTTCAACAAAGTCTCAGGATACAAAATCAATGTGCAAAAATCACATGCATTCCTATACACCAATAACAGACTTAAAGAGAGCCAAATCAAGAACGAACTGCCATTCACAATTGCCACAAAGAGAATAAAATACCTGGGGATACAACTAACAAGGAATGTAAGGGACCTCTTCAAGGAGAACTACAAACCACTGCTCAACGAAATAAGAGAGGACACAAACAGATGGAGAAGCATTCAATGTTCATGGTTAGGAAGAATCAATATCGTGAAAAGGGCCATAATGCCCAAAGTAATTTACAGATTCAATGCTATCCCCATCAAGCTACCAATGACCTTCTTCACAGAACTGGAAAAAATAACCTTAAACTTCATATGAAACCAAAAGAGAGCCCGCATAGCCAATTCAATTCTAAGCAAAAAGAACAAAGCAGGAGGCATCACACTACCAGACTTCAAACTATACTACAAGGCTATAGTAATCAAAACAGCACGGTACTGGTACCAAAACAGAGATATAGACCAATGGAACAGAACAGAGACCTCAGAAGCAACACAGCATATCTACAACCATCCAATCTTTGATAAACCTAACAAAAACAAACTATGGGTAAAGGATTCCCTGTTTAATAAACGGCGTTGGGAAAACTGGCTAGCCATGTGTAGAAAGCAGAAACTGGACCCCTTCCTGACGCCTTACACTAAAATTAACTCCAGATGGATTAAAGACTTAAACATCAGACCTAACACCATAAAAACCCTAGAAGGAAAGCTAGGCAAAACCATTCAGGACATAGGTGTAAGCAAGGACTTCATGACCAAAACGCCAAAAGCATTGACAACAAAATCCAAAATAGACAAATGGGACCTAATCAAACTCCACAGCTTCTGCATGGCAAAAGAAACAGTCATTAGAGTGAATCGGCAACCAACAGAATGGGAAAAAATTTTTGCAGTCTACCCATCTGACAAAGGGCTGATATCCAGAATTTACAAAGAACTAAAACAGATTTACAAGGAGAAAACAAACAAGCCCATTGAAAAGTGGGCGAAGGATATGAACAGACACTTTACAAAAGAAGACATGCATGAGGCCAACCAACATATGAAAAAATGCTCATCATCACTGGTCATTAGAGAAATGCAAATCAAAACTACCTTGAGATAGCATCTCATGCCAGTTAGAATGGTGATCATTAAAAACTCTGGATACAACAGATGCTGGAGAGGATGTGGAGAAATAGGAACACTTTTACACTGTTGGTGGGAGTGTAAATTAGTTCAACCATTGTGGAAGACAGTGTGGCGATTCCTCAAGGACCTAGAAATAGAAATTGCATTTGACCCAGCAATCCCGTTACTAGGTATATATCCAAAGGATTATAAATCGTTCTACTATAAGGACACATGCACACGAATGTTCGTTGCAGCACAGTTTACAATAGCAAAGACTTGGAACCAACCCAAATGCCCATCGATGATAGACTGGACAGGCAAAATGTGGCATATAGACACCATGGAACATTACGCAGCCATCAAAAACTATGAGTTCGTGTCCTTTGTAGGGACATGGATGAACCTGGACACCATCATTCTCAGCAAATTGACACAAGAACAGAAAATCAAACACCCCACTTTCTCACTCATAGGCGGGTGTTGAACAATGAGAAAACATGGACACAGGGAGGGGAGCATCACACACTGGGGTCTGTCGGGGGGATATGGGGGAGGGACAGCGGGAGGTGGGGAGTTGGGGAGAGATAGCAAGGGGAGAAATGCCAGATATATGTGATGGGGAGGAAGGCAGCAAATCACACTGCCATGTGTGTACCTATGCAACAATCTTGTATGTTCTTCACATGTACCCCAAAACCTAAAATGTAATTTAAAAAATCCTATGGAAAAAAATAAGCTCTGTCTAATAATATATAGCAAGGGCTGACAAACCACAGACTGCTGCCTGCATTTGTAAAAAAAGTTTTTTGGACCATAGCCTTGTTCACTCATTTACCTGTTACCTATGGCTGCTTTCACCCCTACAGAAGCAGAGTGGAGTAGTTGCAACCAAAATGGCATGGTCCACAACTCCTAAAATATTTACTATATTCCCTTTACAGCTGAGATTGCCAACATCTGATATAAAGAGTCATTTAATTGTTCTCTGGGTAACTTAATTCTCCTAAACCTTCTTTCTTTTCCTGTGGAGAATGACTGTTTTTTTCACATGTGAAAAAAAAAATCATTCAAAAGAATTCTTTGTAATTGCATGAAAAACA
>NW_022436979.1:6364330-6426796 GCF_009761245.1 Sapajus apella | reverse complement strand
GTGAGATGGTATCTCAATGTAGTTTTGATTTGCATTTCTCTGATGACCAGTGATGATGAGCATTTTTTCATATGTTTGTTGGCCTCACGTATGTCTTCTTTTGTAAAGTGTCTGTTCATATCCTTTGCCCACTTTTGAATGGGCTTGTTAGTTTTTTTCTTGTAAATCTGTTTTAGTTCTTTGTAAATTTTGGATATCAGCCCTTTGTCAGATGGGTAAACTGCAAAAATTTTTTCCCAATCTGTTGGTTGCCGATTCACTCTAATGATTGTTTCTTTTGCTGTGCAGAAGCTGTGGAGTTTGATTAGGTCCCATTTGGGAAGGAAGGCAGCAAATCACACTGCCACGTGTGTTCCTATGCAACAATTTTGCATGTTCTTCACATGTACCCCAAAACCTAAAATGCAATAAAATAAATAAATGGGAAAAAAAAACATTCAAAAGAATTCTTTGTAATTGCACGAAAAACACAGGACGGTAGGTTTTCAACTCTTTCAACAATAAAATAACACAGAATCTTTAAAAAAAGCATGTTTTGAGACCCCTTTTCAAATTAAAATTATCCTTTACTATGTAAGAAGACATACTAAATAAAATAGGAATGTAAGCAAAGGCTTACAATTGAAATGTATAATATTCTGAAACTTAAGAGTAAATGTGTTTTTTTTAAAAAACAAGATATAACTATGATTTAACATGTGCATTGAAAAAACTAGCTGTGAGCCAAAGGAAAAGAATTACAAAGTTGAGTTTTCCACACTGTATGGAAATATTACTACAAAAGTGATACAGATTTAATGTATACATTTATCATATAAGAATTCAAATAATTGTGGTTATAGATATAGAAATGGTTATTAATACCTTATTTCTAACATTAAACACTTAAAAAGTTATTTCATGGAGGAAAATCAGGTGTACCGTAATATACTGTTTGGTGTGATAATGGGGCGGGGATACCTGCTTAAGCTGGAGCAGTATTTTTTTCAGCTTCTTTAAAGATACCCTGTCTCTACTAAAAATACAAAATTAGCTGCATGTGGTGGCCCATGCCTGTAATCTCAGCTACTTGGGAGGCTGAGGCAGGAGAATCACTTGAACCTGGGGAGGCGAAGGTTGTAGTGAACAGAGATTGCGCCATTGCACTCCAGCAACAAGTGCAAAACTCTTGTCTCAAAACAAACAAGCAAACAAAAAACAATCTATTCCAAGTGTAGTCAAAAAACAAAAACAAAAACAAAAACAAAAAAACAAGTAATGCTTAATGAGTAATCAGTGTTTCTGCCTTTTGATTGAAAACATAATATCCACTGAGAGTCTCACAGTATATTATCATTACATATACTATGTAATACTGATAGTTAGTTTTGGCCAATAGAGTGGTCGGTGAAGAAATAATTTTCTGTCTCCAAATTTGTCATAGGTGGAATTTAGGCAGCATTACTAATGATCGTAATGTGTGCATTGTATATGCAATTAGTCAGCTGGTAAGTGCAAAGAATATACCCAGTTAAAGAAACTATTGACCTAAGAACTAACAAAGGTGTAATATTCCTCAGTATAGGGAAATTCAGCATTTAATATGAGAGGACAGGCTGCGTTCGAGATGGAGTTGAAAAATTTGGAAAATAATACAGCATAACAAACGAGATCAGGGAGAAACAAGAGCATAAAGTTCGGTTGCAAGTTATGTTTGAGAAGTATGTAAATGATCTAAGAGGAGATAATGAAGATAGCCAGCAGGGCATTATAAAGATCAGAGGAAAGAAAATTTATATATTACTCTGCTTTTTAGAATATAAACACCCTGTGGGTGGTGGGTTGTCTTTTTTCCATTTTAGTACCATTTATCACATAACCCAGGGGGAAGCACTTAATGAGTATTATTTTAATTAGAATTGAATTAGACTCAAGGTGCTCATATTTCAAATCCTAGGATAAAAAAAGCTGGCCATAAAAATGAAATGTGCTTCTGGAGCAATTTGTCATTCATTTACTATATGGGAGGAAATGCATAGGAAATTAGCTATACATACTCATTTTTCATTAATCATAAAGAAATATCAAAATGTCAAACTCAATAGCAAACAAAGCTCCTTGGGAAGTTTTATCAGCTCAGAAAGAGGGCAAAATTGGCATGAGGTGATCCCAGGAGCCTCTCATGGTGTCTCTCTCTCTCTCTCTCTCTGTCTCTCTCTCTCTCTCTCTCTCTCTCTCTCTCCATATACATATACATATTTAAGGAGGGCATTGGGAATAATATGTTAATTTATTTTCACTGATACACCATTTCTGCTACTAGTGTGCTGCAGACAGGTGCTAACATTCTAATCTGATAGAGGATTAAAAAGAAAAATGAATAACTTGCAATAGAGCTTCTGGAATATGTAACAAATGAGGTTGGGGGTGATGGGTGGGCTGCAAAGACTCAGATGTCCTTTGGCCTGTGGGCCCTGATTTATGATCCCCTGGAACTTCTTCCATGAAGCTCAACCTTGGGGAAGAACTGGAAGCAAAGCTACAGAGATTTGAAAGTTGAGAAGAGTAGGTATAAGAGGTATTCTATGTACAAGTAAAAAACAAACAACAATCCACAAAAACTGAGATCTATTATGTCAACAAGGAGCCTGGGATGATATTATGAGGGTGAATAAATTCCTTAAGCCAAAAGAATGGCTGCAGTGGTATTTTGTGGTAAGCTCAAGACCTCTCTACAAAAGCAAAAAAGGAGTTTATTTTGGAGAGTAAAAGCAAAGTTACAGATAAAGATGGTAAGTCAGCCGTAAAGCTGGAGCTCCAGGAAGGAAGGAATCCAAACACTTGATCATTTCTGACCCTGTCTTTCCCCTCTTCACAAAGCTTCCATACATAGTTCTCCGGTACCTTCAGAATAAAATCCAATTCCTTAGCATGGCAGTTGCCGCCCTGATGGTCTAGTTCAAATGTATCTTCCAGAATCTGTATTCCTATGATCCATTTACCAGACTCTTCACCCAATTTACTTGCCAAGAAGTAGACAAATGCAAATCAAATTGGATTACTTCAAATTTCTTAAACAAGCTCTTAGGAGCTTTTCTCTCTTTTCCCTCTATCACAACTGTCTCTCCTCCTATCTTCACCATCAAATAAAACATTGAACAATGTCAAATACAACGTCAAATGTCCTTGAAATCCCCTCCTCCAGCCTAAACTATTTTTTAACATTTGTTACAACCATAGCATTTATACCAATTATAAAACCCCCATTCGAGAAGCAATACATTTTAATTATTCATACCTGTCTTATGTCCTTCTCTACTCAAATTATTATACGATTCACATGACAACTGGAGACAAGATCCCCTTTGTTTTTAAATCCCAGACCCATGCCTAAAACAGTGACTTATGTATCAATAGTCATTGAATAGAGGCTTTTTATACCTATTGTTGGGCTACTTTTCAATTAGCCAGATGAAGATTTGAGTAATCTAATGTGTTATTTCTTCTAAAATGGCTTTCAAGCTTTAGTGCCAAAAATAACAAAGGAGTTTGTTAAAGTTCAGAATCCTTGGAACTTCCCTCTAACATTAAGGTTTAGTAGATGAGGTGTGGGGCTCCAGAATATGAAAGTAGGCAATATGGTTTAGAAATGGCCTATTCATCCCCACCAAATCTCATGTTGAAATCTGATCCCCAGAGTGGGGATGGTGGGAAGTGGGACCTAGGGGGAGGTGTTTGGGTCATGGTGGCAAATTTCTCATGAATTTCTTGGTGCTATTTCTTAGGCAGTGAAAGACTTCTCCCTCTCAGAAGACTGGATTAGTTTGTGTGGGAATACATTAGTTCCCACTAATGTGAAGTGAGAGTGAGTTATTATAAAGCTTCAGAATTTCCCTCTTTCCCTGTGTCACTTCCCCTTTGACCTTCTCTGCCATGTTTTGGTGCCACACAAAAGTCCTCACCAGAAACTGAGCTGATGCTGACACCATGTTTCTTGTTCAGCTTGCAGTACTGTGAACTACACAAACGTCTTTTTAAAACAAACTACCCAGCCTTAGATATTTCTTTAAAGCAAGACAAAATGGAATAAGGCAGTAGGCAAGCTCATCAGTTGCTTTTCATGCATATGAGGACCACACCTGGAGAATCAGTGCTGTTGGTGGTCTATGCTAATTGGCCTCCAAAGATTTCCTTGTGCAGTGCAGGGTTTTTCTAGGAATTGTTAGCCAAGGTCAAGGTTACGTTTTCCAGCCATTTTGCACCAATACTTACATGAGCCCATATAACCACTTCTCAATTTTGACTACTTCTCTTATTTTGTTGGCAAAATAACAGTGAACTCACTTTGTTTAATTTCTGGGCCAAAGATGTTATGAAATGAGAGAGGATGACTATGATGGAGTCACAAGACAGGAGCAGCATCAGTTCCCACAAACCAAACACTTGTCAGAGGAAAGTGAGTTTTCTACCAATCACAAAAACCTGCCTAGGACTTTCATGAATGAGAAATAAACTTTTAACATCTTAGTCATTATCCATTTTGGAATTTTAAAAATAATAGTAAGTAGTATTACCCTAAATAACACATTCACTTTTCAGAAACCAAAAAAGAATTAGTTAAACAAAGACGGTTAGATTTTCATGGTCTTGCTTGATTAAATCGAACAATACTTAAAATTAAAACCTGTGAAATACTAATAATTATGGGTTTTAGAAGAAACCTACCAATGGGAACATACCTGGTTGAGTTTCAACGCTAGTAATTTTAATGAAGGCATACTGGATTGTATGAAAATCCATCTTAACATTTTATTTACCAGCCTATCCATTTTTAATCTCTATATATTAATAATAATTTATAGAATGGTCTGTCATTATAAATGATCCTTTATGAAATCGTGAGCTGAGAAGAATTAATTGCCTAAAAGTAAACTTTAATTTCTCAAAGTTAAAACCAATACAAAAGAATGAGGCTAAATTGCGGTAAAAAGCTATTAAAGCAAAATCTTACCTACGCCTTGGTGCTGCATGAGTTACAACTGAAACTATCTTTACTAAAATCCTGTTTAGTTTCCCAAATCTGTTAGCTGTTCCTATAAGCCAAGCCGTCCTAAAATTGGTAGAGCTGACTATTTGCAAATACTTTGCTCATTTGACTATCCTCCCTTTCCTCAAATTTATGAAGCATTTCACGATGCAGTAATAACAAACAAGAGACCATAGATTTCCCCATACACATATCATGCACTATTGGATCAAATATCATTTATAACATTATTGGATTCTACAGGAGCTATTATTACTCCCTTTTGCCAGAAAAGTGTTGAATTTTCCCAAGCAGAAATAAGTCTTGAGCTCTTCATTTGCATTTCAGAAGCCTCATTTCCCGGCATTTACTCTTTGTATGTAAACAGATGGATTTTAAATATTAAAAACTCATTTGGTATGACTGAAAACTTAACCGCCTACATTCTCCTATTACAGAATCCTTGGGTGTGAAATTGAAAAGTAAATTATACTATGTTCATTCTGAACTGGGCTCATCTAGAGCTTTGTCTTTGTTAAATTGAGGGGGAAGTTTATTTATGGACGAAGATTACAAAAGGAACTGCTGCAAGACGATGCTGATCCCAAACTGTGAAGAGGTAACTAGTTGATTTCCAAAGGTGTGGTTTGGGTATAACTGAGATGGCAATTATTTTCTCCAAATGCTTAATGAATATACCACAGACAAGTAAATTATAATAAGACAGGAAAAATACAAGTGGGATTCACTTTCCTGAGGTTCCCCCAGTTTGCATGTCCATCTACACCCCACCTGCTAATGTTGCACCCTGTTGCATTTCACCAAAATTTCATTTCCCAGTTGTCCAAAAGCTTTAGATTGGAAATCAGCCAATGTTAATGCTCTGTCTCCTTATTAAAAAGCAACACAACTAGGACAACTGAGACAATTGGATTATAATATTTTATCCACAAACCAACTGATAATTTGAAAAACAGGGAGAGTGACTTGAGGTGAAGGAAAATAAGGGGCAGGAGTTGAGGAAGGTTTTGAACAAAATATCTGTTGTGTGCATAACAGTAAACACAGGTATAATGGGCCTCTGAGTCCCCTTCCTCTACTGCTATTTGACTTAGCAGGGCAGATTTGATTGCTCTATTAGCTGTAGACATTTCATCTGGAGTTACACAGAGTGAAAAATCGGTCCATTATGCTCATTCTCAGAAGTAGTAAATTTTCCAAAATAAGACAGTACAATTAGAGAGAGAGAGAGAGCCTGCACGCACTAACACACAGAGTCATTCGGAGTTAATAAAACAGAACAGGAAACATAATGTTGTACTATGACATTCATTTAAACTGATTGAAAAATATTTAGAAAAATAGCAGGGAGATGTAGGAAAATATTTTGTGTTGCACACAATAAGAATCAAAGGTGGCATGCGCTGAATTTTTAAGGCTGTGGAATTTAGACTAAAGAATGAACAGCTACATTTCCAGTGAGATACACCATGGTTCCTTTTGGGAGGTAAAAGCATGGACTATGACTTTAGATCAGTTGTTGGCTAGCTCAGTTACTTCACCTCTGAGCTTCATCACCTTAGTCTTAATGCTTGCCTTCTTAGAGGTGTGCTGAGGTATCCAAGATGTAACAGGAATTCAACTGAGACCCAATGCTTCCTTCCCTAGGAAATCACTATTAACCAATAGCATATTCTCAAGTTCAAAAAGAAATTTTAAGCTAGAAGCCCCAAGTTTTTCAGTTTTTAAGTGTTGGTAAAATTCACATACAGGTATTGATTGACTTAAGACCGATGCAACTTACGACCATTCGACTTTACGACCACAATCGCTAGCCACGACTGCTCTGCGTCTGGCAGGGCAAACGTTGCCCAGCTGGGCGTACGACAGTGCGGACCAGCTTCCGGCAGCACTACCATCTCCGCATGCATATAGCCTACTCAACTTACGACCAAATCGTGTTACGACTGGTCTGTCGGAACCAATCGTGGTCGTAAGTCGAGCACTAGCTGTAAGTGAAAACGTGTTTTTCTAAGGTATACTTAATTTCTGCAATTAAGCACTATAAGTTCTTATACTTTAAGTTCCAGGGTACATGCGCTGGCTTGTCTAGCCTTCTGCACATGTACCCCAGAAATTAAAGTATAATAATAAAATAAAATAAAAGTGGAAAAAAAAGAAATGAATGATTTTATTCTCAGGTTATTAGGGGGCTTTATTATTATATATTATATCCCCAAATACAAAGCAAACACAAGGTGATTCTCTTACTTTCCCATACACATTTTCTTAGAATTGGCCATATAAAATGTTTAACTTTTACAAATTAGATAAAATAGCCAAATGTCTAGATATAATATTTATTTATTTATTTATATTTTATTGTACTTTAAGCTCTGGGGTACCTGTGCACATCCTGCAGGGCTGTTGCATAGGTACACACATGCCATGGTGGTTTGCTCTTTCCCTGCCCCTGTTGCCTACATGAGGCATTTCTCCCTGTGTTTTCCCTCCCCGTCCTCCTTTCTCCTCCTTCTCTTCTCTAGATCCCCACTCCCTACCTACCCCATTGTGTGATGTTCCCCTCCCTGTGCACACATGTTCTCATTGTTCAACACACGCCTATGAGTGAGAACATGCGGTGGGTGATTTTCTGTTCTTGTGTCAGTTTGCTGACAATGGTGGTTTCCAGATTAACCCGTGTCCCTACAAAGGACACAAACTCATCATTTTCTATGGCTGCATAGTATTCCATGGTGTATATGTGCCATGTTTTCTTTGACCAGTCTATCCTTGATGGGCATTTGGGTTGGTTCCTGGTCATTGCTATTGTAAATAGCACTGCAGTGAAATACGTATGCATGTGTCTTTATAATGGAATGATTTATAATCCTTTGGGTATATACTCAGTAATGGGATTGCTGAGTCAGATGGAATTTCTATCTCTATATCCTTGAGGAATTGCCACACTGTCTTCCACAGTGGTTGAACTAATTTGTACTCCCACCAACAGTCCTCAGAAGCAATGCCACATTTCTACAACCATCTGATCTTTGACAAACTTGATAAAAACAGGCAATGGGGAAAGGATTCCCTGTTCAATAAAGGGTGTTGGGAAAGCTGGCTAGCCTTCTGCAGAAAGCTGAAACTGGACCCCTTCCTTACATCTTACACTAAAATTAACTCCAAATGGATTAAAGATTTAAACATAAGACCTAACACCATAAAAAATCTAGAAGAAAACCTAGGCAAACCATTCAGGACATAGGCATAGGCAAGGACTTCATGACTAAATCACCAAAGGCAGTGGCAACAAAAGCCAAAATAGACAAATGGGATCTAATCAAACTTAAGAGTTTCTGCACAGCAAAATAAACAATCATTAGAGTAAACTGGAAACCAACAGAATAGGAAAAAATTTTTGCAATCTACTCATCAGAAAAAGGGCTAATATCCAGAATCTATAAAGAACAAAAGCAGATTTACAAGAAAAAAATGAACAACCCCATCAAAAAGTGAGCAAAGGATATGAACAGACACTTTACAAAAGAAGACATTTATGCAGCCAACAAACATATGAAAAAATGCTCATCATCATTGGTCATTAGAGAAACACAAATCAAAACCATGTTGAGACACCATCTCACGCCAGTTAGAATGGCGATGATTGAAAATCTGGAGACAACCGATGCTGGAGAGGATGTGGAGAAATGCATATAATATTTAATTAACTAATTGAGGTAATTAACTCATACACATAAAGTACTTCATTTTAGAAATTTTATTAGAAATACTTTATTTTAGAAACAATTATTTTCCGCATAGAAATTCCAACGAACATTTTTAAAACATTTTTCTCCATACATACCTTCTGCACCGTTGCTTTCATTATGGTTAGAGCCATTTCTAGAGTGATCTAATGGTTTCCAGAGCTGCAGATCTGTTTCAGTTGTTTGAGATGCAGCATGCTCACTACTGATATGTGATTGTGTAACTGGAAATTGTATGCCCATATATTTGGATTGCAGTCTTTTAAAATGTATTCTGTAGCATTTATTTGTGGTTAGAACCACTTACCATTTTGCTTTCTAAAGCAATCACTGAGAAGATCATTTACAAAGACGTCCAAAACCAAGATGTTCTTAGTTTTTACTGAGCATTAAATGGCTACTTTTAGGTATCTACCACTATAAACGATTGGGAGGTTTTTTTTTCTGAGGGTCTTGCTCTGTTATCCAGGTTGGAGTTCAGTGGTATGATCTTGGCTCAATGTAGCCTCCACCTCTCCAGGCTCAGGTGATTCTCCCACCTTAGACTCCCAAGTAGCTGAGACAACAGATACAGCTAGCGCTCGACTTACGAACACAATTGGTTCGACAGACGGTCGTAACACGATTTGGTCGTAAGTTGAGTAGGCTATATGCACGTGGAGATGGTAGTGCTGCCGGAAGCTGGTCCACACTGTCAGACACCCAGCTGGGCAACGTTTGCACTGCCAAACGTGGAGCAGTCATGGCTAGCGATTGTGGTTGTAAAGTTGAATGGTTGCAAGTTGCACAGGACGTAAGTCGATCAATACCTGTACATGCCACCACACTCAGCTAAGTTTTGTATTTTTAGCTGAGACAGGGTTTCAGCTAAAACCTGTTGGCCAAGCTGGTCTTGAACTCCTGGCCTCAAGTGATCCACCTGCTTCGGCCTCTCAAAGTGCTGGGATTACAGGCATGAGCCACCGTGCCTTGCCTGGGAGATCTTTTTTAATGTGTGTTTCACCACATGATATTTTGTTTTCAAAAATAAAATAATTTTAAGAGTATGCTATATTTTAAGACCCATGGTAAAAATTGAAATACACATCAACTTCCCTTTTCAGGGGGAAGTGGACAAATATCTTACATTTGGATCTCTCATGTGCCAGGAAGCTTTAAAACCTTCCTTCTCTCATAAGCATTCTTATTATGCTATGTTGTTTTGTTAGTCTATTAATATCAACCAATTATTATCAATCATTTTGCTAGTCTATTAATATCTTTAGTTCCTTAGTTGGTCTGTTACTCACTTAAGTAGTCAGTGAATATTTTTTGAGGGCCTACTATCTGTGAAATGAAAAATCCTCAAGTAGTTTATAATCTGCAGGAAAATAGAGAATTGGATAATCATAATTTTAAAAGATAAATGCCATAACCAGCCTTGGGCTTGGGGTGTCGGGAGTAAAGCACAGCTCACATGTGAATGTATGTGTACATGCACACACACACAGACACATACCCTTCTACACACGCACACACTAGTCTAGTGGTACGCATGGTGGTGGTTCACAAAAAGCTTCTGGGAGGAGGCACTGCTACAGCAAATCCGGGAAGGATTTATAAGAATCTGTGAGCTGCAGAAAAGCAGATGTGGAAGGCAGAGAGGGAAATCACAGACTACTTAGGAAATGCAAGCAATGCTTTCTGTTTGAGTGTGCACACTGAGTGGTGATGAAAGATTACACTGGAAATGTTGGTGTGAGACACACTGTGGAAAGCCCTGCTTACAAATCCAAGGAGTTCTGATTTTATTCTAAATGGAAGACAAGCCATCACAATATGTGATATGACAAGGGGTGACATGATCAGATTCTTGTTGAACAAAGATCCCTCCAGCAACATTGCAAAGCCAGGATAGGAAGAAATGAAACTGGAGATAGGCAGAACATCTAATGGGTAGGGAATAATAGGACTTAAGTAATAACAATCTAGTCCATTTTGCTGTTCTTTGCAGACATGTCAAAGCAGACGCCTTTTAGCCTTCATTTTCTATCTATTTTCTGTACATATCAGCATAAGGTCTAGAAGTATATGGTTTCATTCATATCTGTTAATGTTCTTTCTCAGAACAGAGAATTGTACAGTTTTTCTGCACAATTTTCTTAGAACACCAATATTTTCACATGTGCACCCACATATGCATTCTTCACATTCATTTTCTTAATCTCTAAACCTCTGGATATAAACATAATTTTATACTTGTAAGCAATAACCTTGTAGCGTATCAAAATCAATACATTTCTTTGCTATACCTTACATTGTAAAATGACTTCATTAATTTTTATACAAGTTGCTGTGAAGTCTGTTTTCCAAATTAGAAGGTGAAGTTTGGCACAAGGAATCAAGAGACATTTTTAGGCCAACTCTTGCTTTACTCCCCAAAGTGGAAGCCTATTTACACAATAGGAGGACAAATTAGCTTTCATATTCAAGTACTGTCTGTTATTAGAATCATAAATCATAAAACATTTTGCAGAACAGCAATACTATAAATATTCTTTCCAAACAATCATTAAAAGTTATTAATGCAATCTTCTCATCTAAGCCAAGAACTTAGAATGAATTAGAAATTTGAAGACTGTCTTGTGCTAATCTCACTGGTTTATTCACTATTCCCTGCGTGCAGATGTAGTCCTCCATGGCCTACATTTTGTTCATGTCTCACTCCCCACCACTCTGGATATTTTCTTAGCAATTCTGAGAAGTATGCCATAATGATTTCTTCTTTAAATGTCCTATTTTTTTCTAAACTCCCAGAGCAACTACTGTAGGTAAATATTTCTTTGGCAATAAGTCGTAAACTGTTTTGGACACTCTTTTTACTTTAGTCTTGAATTGCTGCAATCCAGAATTAATAGCAACAATCATCCCTTCTGTAGGTTTTACAACTTACAACTGTTTCACGTAAACTATGGTCCTAAAAATATCCTGTGAAAGAAAAAAGGAGAAGGTATTCTTTTTCCTCTATGGATAAGAAAATTAGTACTTATTTATGAATTCCTTCAATATATGGCAAGGGATATGAAGAATAAGAAGACACATTTTCTCAAGGAGTTTAAAGTCTGGTAGGAAATTGCTGGATCAAATGGTATTTCTGGTTCTAGATCCTTGAGGAATTGCCACACTCTTCTGCTATGGTTGAACTAATTTACACTCCCACCAACAGTGTAAAAACCTTCCTATTTCTCCACAGCCTCACCAGCTTGTATTTTTCCTGACTTTTCAATAATCACCATTTTGACTGGAGTGAGATGGCTCTCATTGTGGTTTTGATTTGCATTTCTCTAATGTCCAGTGATGATGAGCTTTTTTTTCACATGTTTGTTGGCCATATATGTCTTTTTTGAGAAGTGTCTGTTCATATCCTTTACCCACTTTTTGATGGGGTTGTTTTTTTCTTGTTAATCTGTTTAAGTTCCTTGTGGATTCTGGATATTAGACCTTTTACTCAAAGGATATAAATCATTCTACTATAAAGGCATGTGCACATGTATGTTTGTTGGAGCACTATTTATGATAGTAAAAACTTGGAACCAAAAAATGCCCATCAATGATAGATTGGATAAAGAAACTGTTGCACATATACACCGTGGAATACTATGCATCCATAAAAAATGGGATTACATCCTTTGCAGGGACACTGATGAAGCTGGAAACCATCGTTCTCAGCAACACTACATGTTCTCATACAATATGTTCTCACTCATAAGTGGAGGTTTAACAATGAGAACACATGGACACAGGGAGGGGAACATCAAACACTTGGCCCTGTCAGGGGGTGGGGGCAGGGGAGGGAGAGTGTTAGGACAAACACCTAATGCATGCAGGGCTTAAAACCTAGATGACAGGTTGATAGGTGCAGCAAACCACCATGGCACATGTATATCTATTTAACAAACCTGCATGTTCTGCACATGTATCCTGAAACTTAAAGTAAAATTAAAAAAAAATCTAATAGAAGAGACAATGAAGAGTTTAAGTTCTCAAAGAATATAAAACAAATAATAAATTTATTTTTAAAAACCCCAAGATTTAATACATCCCCTCTCTACCAGACTTCATCAGAACTTTTTTTTTTTTTTCCTAGTTCATGAATTATTTCTGTATTGGTCAATTCAGCAAATGCTCTTAAGTACTTATCTTGCTGACTTCTAATCAGTACTAGAAACAGTGCATTTTATGCCATCATATTCTCTTACATGTAGGGTGCATAATGAGTGGTGATGAGAGATTAGGTTGGAAATGTTGGTGGGAGACACACTGTGGAAAGCCCTGCTTACAAATCCAAGGAGTTCTGATTTTTAATTCAGTACTGCTGAGGCATCTAGTAGCATCTTTCTTCTTATCCAACCATTATATGTTGGTGTTCCTCAGTGTTCACTTTACAGCCCTCTCTACGTGGGACAATGTAGTTCACTTTTAAGACGTAATTCACATCTCAATGAGAAAAATTCCCAAACCTCTATTCACAGCCAAAATATATCATCTCGCTCCTACCACATATATCCAACTGCACGCTGTACCTGGGTGTCCTCAATCTTAATTAGTTCAAAATTGAATTCATTCTTCCTCCTCCCAAATCAGTTTCACTCCCATGTTCTTTATTTATAATATTACTATTTATAATAGTAGGCTTCACAACCACCTACTATTTAAAACCTGAAACTTGGAAGTCTTCTTAATAAGAACCATATCCATTTAATCACAACGCTTAATTTCTTGATATTTCCTAACTCTATCCCCTTCTCTTCAAATGCCGTCTCTCTTCTCTTGTCCTTGACGTCCTTAGTGTTTCGCATCACCCATTCTAGTCAATGTAACATGACTTTATCAGCTCTCTGAAATCTGAACCCTGCCAGAAATCTAGCTATATCTCTGTTTTTTTTTTTTTTGTTTGTTTTGTTTTAAAATAAATCTCTATGCTCTGGTCAAATAAATTTGTTTCTAAACATTCTTTCTCTCACATGCAATTTTGCTCAGACCTTACCACTTCCTTGGAAATACTTTTCCACCTCTTTACTCGGCTAGATCCCAAACCAGATTCTGCTTCCTTTAGGTCTTTTCTAATCCCCTAAACAAGCTGAAATGACATGGTTGTGCTTCCATAGAGCCTTCACATTTTATTGCATTCTCCATTTTATTTTTTGCAATTACTTATTTGTCCCTGTTCTTCATTGGTGTTGTCTATATTTTATATCAATGTTGCCTTGTTTTCTCCTATGTCATAGTGCCTTACACAAATTAGATCTTCAAAAATATTCTTTAAATTAATACATGAGTAGTTGAGTGAATGTATTTTGAACCAAAAGATTTTGAATCCTATACCGTTTACATTGCGTCCTACTGCCCAATATCTGATTTGCTCTTTTTTTTTTTTTTTTTTTTTTTTTTTTAAAACAGTCTCTCTCTGTCCCCTAGGCTGGAGTGCAGTGGGATCATATTGGCTCACTGCAACCTCCACCTCCCTGGTGCAAATGATTCACTTGCCTCAGCCTCCTGAGTAGCTGGGATTACAGGCACATGCCACTCCTGGCTAATTTTTTTATTTTTAGTAGAGTCAGGGTTCACCATGTTGGTTAGGCTGGTCTCGAACTCCTGGCCTCATGATCCATCAGCCTCGGACTCCCAAAGTGCTGGGATTACAGGTGTGAGGCATCATGCCCAGCCATATCTGGTATTTTTAGAACTTACACTGTTCTCTACAGAAGTTAGCAGTGATTAAAACATGAGCTTTGGAAAGAGTTGATTTCAGATTTATGCTTCCAAATTTGCTAGCTCTGTAACTTAAGTTATTAAAATTTAAAATGGAATAATATTATCTAACTCAGAGTCCTGAAAATTAAATAAGATACTTTCTTAATTTTTGAATCATCCGTTTCTAGTATAAAGCCTGGTGCACAAAAAGTGCTCAATCAATGTTTATTAAAAAATAAGTGCCTCTGTTACCAAAGACAAATAAACAGTATTACGAGAATCTGCATGTTTATTATTAGAGGTGGAAATACTGTAAGATACATGGGGGTTCTTTAATTTTAGTTCCACTTTAACTTGGATACCTCTTGTACCCTGAAACCTAGTGGGTATTTTCTCACGTTTTCTTTGGAGGAAGTGTGAATGTGTTTGTGCGCGTATATGTGTGCATTGGGGGCAGGGAGGCTTTGTTACGTAGGCCTTATAGGAGAATTAATTTTACAGATTACAGGCCTAGTGATACGTTTTACGCAGCGTGGAAGATGTTAAAAAATAATAACTTCTCCACGACATTGACGTATGCCCCATACTTTCTCAACTGCAAGTGAAGGTCTAATTATAGGGATGCAAGATTTCTTAGAGAAAGGGATCAACATAATCTCTCAAACAGATATTTGAAGGATGTAGACTTTTTAAATGCATGTTCAGAATAAAAGCGAAAGAGGCTATTCAATCATAAACATAACCTTAATTATAGAGTCAGGAAGCAAAACAAAGGAAATCGAGTGGATACCTTTGAGTGTTTATGTGTGTGTGTACGGGTGTGTATGTGCATGTGTGTGATTTTCTAATGAGTACTAGAAGGCTCAGAGTGTTCTGCAAGATTTAGTGATGACTTTTTATTTCCACTATCTGTAACAACACAAACTAGTAGTAAATCTTTACATAATGCTTTCTGTGAAACAGGCAATGTTTTTAGTGCAGTGCACATATTAACCCTTAATTTTTATAAAAGGGTCATGGAGTAATTACAGTCAGCTGTAATATCTTCAAGTTCTCCATCAGTCGATTTGACATTGTTGGTTGAATCCATCAGTGTGGAACCCATGGATACCAAGGGTAGACTTCGAGGGATTTGAGCATTCACAGATATGGTATCTGCGGGGATCCTGGAACCAATTTTCAGCAGATACCGAGGGATAGCTATACTATTATTGTTAACTCCATTTTACAGATGGAGAAACTAAGACTCAGAAAGTTTAACCTGCCAAAGGCCACATAGTTATTAAATGAGCGTAGCTACAATTTGAAAGCCAGTATTCAGGCTTCAGGGTTTATGTCCTTAACCAATGTGTTGTGTGCTTCTCCACGGTCCAGCCCTGATGCTTATCTTGTGTTTCATCACAAGGCCCATCAAGGGCCACACACAGGCTCTTTTGTTCACTTCTGGGTCAAATTTTCTAAATCAAGAACTCATGCTCTAGTTACTTGCTGAGAGCCAGTTCTAAGGAAAATGTTACCAAACCATCAGACTCCCTCAACCTATGGGTTGAGCTTAGCAGTGCTATGTGAGTACAGACATCCAAGAACAAACTGCTGATATAATCACAGGGAGGGAAGTCACAAAAAAGCCAAGAAAAAAAAATGACAAGTTTTCCCATCTCCAGATCTATCCTGTCCCTGGTCTGAGGATCAAAGACTTTTACCTCCTCCAGAGGTCAAGCAACCATTCCTTTATTTCCCTAGGTTGCAGGAGAAGTGGGATTCCAAAATCTACGTCTACCTGTTGGAAACAATTTTCCTAGGTCACCTGTCAAGTCAATCAGAGAGTAGGCAGGAAGGGTGAGGCTCAGAAGACAGAGAAGTAATGCATAGAGAAAGGTGTGACACTCTGCTGAGGATGAGAAACTACTAGAGAGTGTATAATAAAAAGAACAGTTAGGACTTGGGTGATATGTGGTTGGATCCAGGAAGGAGATAAAAATCTGAAAAGAGAGTCATATTGGGACAGAGGGAAAGAATAGAATTAGGGGACTGGGTAAATATGGAAAAGAAGAGCTAATGGATTGACAAAGGCCTTCTATGGACTCCTGGGGGCTATCTACATGATAGGGAGGAGCAGGGGCAGGCTGCCATAATGAACACAAAGATTGGGCTTCAGAGGAAATGCAGGTCAGGTAACTTTTGGAGTTGTGGAAAGGAGAGTTTATAGGTGAAGGTACCAAACATTCAGGTTCACAGGAAGGTGTCAAGATGACTCTGACAAGGCAGAATGAGTGAATATACATGCATACTCTGGATGAGAAGGCCAATGTGAGAATGAAAAAATGATTCTGTATAATTGTGTTACATTTGTTTATGGCATGTATTTTTATTTTATGTTCCTGGCTTTATGATGAGAATCCAATGTCCATTTCTGTTATCTTGTTATGTTTTGTGCCTTCGTTAATCTTATCAAGTCCTTCTTTAGAAACAGTGTTGTATACAAATTTTAAAAAATACCCTACAGTTAAATAATGTATATTTTTTCTGTTTCTCCCCAGTGATAAATCATAAAAGCCTTAAAATCAAAAGGCTAGTAGGTGCTGAATTATTCTGGGGGCCTACAAAGCAGGGGAAACATGAGGAGATTATATCCTCTTCCATGAGAATTACTAAGAATAGAGAAGATGGTACGGTACGCTTACAAATTAAAAACCAGAGGCACACTTGACATCAGCAACAGAAAAGAAAAGAATATAAATTTTTCTGTCTGGCTTGTATTCTGAGGAATTTCCTCGGTTGTATTGAGTTATGTTCAATCTGATATTTACTTTTTAATTGGGCTTTTAATTTTCAATTTGTTAATTTTTTATAAAGAAGTTGTTTTGCTTCTTTTTGAAATATATTTAGTCAATCTTGATAATTTCCTACTACTTTATAGGGCTTTCAATTCCCAATTATATTTCTTCAACCATTACTTCATGTGCTGAGTCTGATCATTCTAATGCTTATAGTCTCTGTGGGCTTGATTTGTACTTTGCTGTTTTCATTGATTTTCCTCATGTTGGCTTGTTTTCTGAGCATGTTGAGTAATTTCATATTGTGAAACTAAGACTCCTAGAAATATATCTGTCAGATTTCTTTGAGGCATCTGATTAAATAGCATTCATTTAATATATAAATATCTTAAATCATTCTGCTAGGTTTTGGGGTGTCCTATCATCTTGGGGCCATTTTAATCTTAAATTTTTGACAGGAATTTTCCAGGCCATATATGTCTATGAATTTGAGTTATAAATGATAAGAGGAGACTGTCCATTTTCTCCTCTCCTCCCACAGCTGAAGTAACGATATTATAATTTCCTTCCTTCCTCCCTCCCTCCTCCCTCTCTCATTTAATCTGTTAATTTGTTGCCAGTTGAAAGTCCTGAAGTTGTACAAAACTTTTTAAAACTTTGAACCTTGCTATTTCTAGCTTTAAAAATTGCTTCTGACCTTTATAGGGCTATTTACAAACCAGGTTCTAAGTCAATTATATCCAATTAAGGGTACTATTTCCATGTTTGGAAGCATTTGAAATCATATGAAGCCAGTTTTGGTTAATAGCTAAGGAGTGTTTTTTTGTTGTTGTTGTTTTTTTTTTTTTCCGAGGAACTTTGCTCTCTAGTCTTTCAGAGTCTAGCCTAGACCACCAAAATTGGTAAATGCCCTCAAGACAAGCTCTGCCTCCAGAATGAGTCTTACTATGTGGAAGGCTTACTTTATTATCTGCCGTGATACATAGATAAAGACTTGTACATCGTTTTTGCAGTATTTTAGCTATTCTATACCAACAGAAATTTTTCTGAAACGTCAGTTGGTCATATTACCAGAAATGCAGGACAAAATTACTTGTTAGGTTGAAGAAATTTTGATTATATACCAAGGGTACATTATGTAAAATTACCTAGTGCAAAGTAAGCACTTGAAATGTGTTAGTTTCCTGTAAATGGGAAATATCAGCAAAAATTCTTGATAACAGTGGACAAACATAGAATTCTGTCTTCACTGCGTAGTACATAATTTGATGATATTAAAATATTCTGAACTGAAGAAAAGTTATCTTTCCTAATCAATGTCTCTGGGAAGATGCCAGTTGTTAGTTTTCACAAAATCAGATTGTCACCACTCAAGTCAGCTGATTAGCTAAAGTTGGATGTAAATCAACTCAGCAGCAGCCTCCTTGATGAATGTTAATGTGGGTCTGTGAACCATTCTCTCTGCTTCCAGGAGGTAACTTTACTCACAGTGTTTCAAAACCTCACTCCTCGTGTCATTTTCTTTTGCTAAGAAAACAGGCTTATGGAGATTTGAATTTCTTTGTCACTAATCTAATAATCACATCCATAGAGATAAACACACGGTCTCATGAAATACATATACTGGCTAAGTGAGAACATAAGAAGACTGATTTACAATGAAATTTAACACATCTAGCTAAAAATTTGATTCTTGAGGGATTTTGTGAAGCCATGGACTGTCAGAGGAAAACTAACCATCAAATTGTGCAATAAATCAGCTCTTATTCAGAATAAATGAATAAATCACATGAAAATATTTCTCATATAAACAACACCCAAGTGGCCACTGCTATTGCAAAAGTGCTAAATGGACGAATTTAAGACAATTCCTGGAGACATTCCTCTTCTTTGGAAATGTGTTTTTCTTTAGTAATTAACAACGAGCACAGTAAATAAACATATCAGCATTTAATCATGTCATAAGCTGATCTCTTGAAGACAAGAAGCCTAAGCTGAAGGCCATGTGCTCTCACATATTTCATTAAAAAAATGCAGGCCTAAATCAGCCTGGCAAATTTGAAATACAGCGTGGTAAAAAGACTCAATTATCGAAAGAGCTGATAATTTTGCAACAACATGGAAATACTTTCATCGATGAACAGGCACTGGCAATAAAATCATCTTCAGCTTTTGTGAGAAATTGTTTCATTTTCTTTATGAAGGATAAAAATAAGCCATTCTATGACATCAGATAACATTTTTTACCACATATGATATTGAATAAGGGCAGGAAACTTTTTACACGAGTACTAACTGTCTCAGTTTCAATATGAGTCTCTTCTGGAAAGATGTGTTCCAAGGGATAGTACATGCGAGGGTACCTTGGAAGTATAAAACTCCATAAATCACAAGGCCTGGTGATTATCATCATTATCACTAGTCCACTTTCTCATTTCCCCAGACTGAAAGAAAACAGGTATCATATGTGATAGGCTTGGCTCACGTATCCATAGCTGTGATGATGGTGATTATTTTGGGGAATCGTGGGGAGTGGTTTGTATATATTGATCTTGACTGTGACGTTTTCTGCCCGTCATATATTGCTGGCCATCTGGGTGAAATCATGAATGGGAAAAAAGCTGCTGAGTGCCTATGCTTCTCATGGGGTCTTGTGAATTGAAACTAGCAGGGTAAGCAGCAGTGCTTACCTCTGCTTGAGTCACATGGAAAGCAACAGGTGCCATCTAATGCAGGATCCTTTAGGGCCTGTATAAACAGCCACTGGGAGAAACTGCACATGAGAACCAAGTTAACAGACTCAAACACAGTGCTTTGAAATGGCATACAGCAAAAAATGAGAGGAATACATTAGATATTACAAAACTGAACAATTAAAAGGAAAGGGACCTCTGGGGCTTTCTTAGTTTAGAGAAAACATTCATATATTATAAGTTATATTATATATATATATATATATATATATAATATAACTTAATATATTATATGTTCATATAAGTTCATATATTATAAGTTATAGACACCAATTTTCTGGAAATGTAAGTAAATTTGTATAAAACAGGTTAGTACTTTGGACACAGAAGAATAAAAATTCAAAGGGAACAGATAAATAAGTCATTTCATCTAATTTGGATTTTGAGTCTTTGTCACTAGGTGTTCTGACTTATTATTCTTTGAAATCTTTTGAAAAAACTTTCTCACGGTGAAAGTCACCCATCCAACATTATTTGTGCTGTGTCAGTAGTACTATATTTGCTTGGTCAGATATATTAAAATATTCATTAAGCAATTCTTTAAGGTCACCCAGGAGAATGCATTGATCTAGATTGCCCAGCTGTAAGAATAGACTTTAGTGGAGACCAGGGAAGGAAGGCTTCCTATGGCAGGGGCTCTCTGATTCTGTCCTTTCCAGCCAGTGACTAGAGATGGACAGTTCAGCGGGGCCAACTCCAGTGTCTGACAGACTGTGACACAGAGCGTTCTCTGGTTTGCTAAAGGTACGCTCTCAAATCCTAACCCTCACTCACTTAAGTATCTCCATAGCAGAGAACTTCTGACCTGCACAACCCATGTTGACAACCAACTACTGTCAGTCTCTACATAGAAACATTTTGTGATGGTTGTTGTGTTGATGGTCACCCTGAACTTGTCCTCAAAATCTATTGAGACAATAGTTTCCTAATTAGGCTTTTTTTCTTAAGAGTTAGTAGTTATAGTAGAACTATTTTACTAAGCTCAAATGTATCAGGTACTCTACACAGTGCTTTGCAGATACACTATCTTATTTCAACCCCTCAACAGTTCTGCAAAGCAGGATAATTAATCACCCTTTACAGATAAGAAGGCTACAATTTAGAAGGTAGGTAACTGATTTGCAATCACAGATCTTAACAAATGGCAAAAGACAGGATTCCACATGGGTTTTCCTGACTGCAAGATCTTTCCATTGTACTATTCATAACTGTCCACATTTAAACAACCCTTAGACACAAGCTCATTGCATCATTTATGAAATGTATGGCTGGGTACATTAAAGAAGCCTTTTGAGTCATTTTTCATCATTTATATTAAAGGATTTTTTAATGAGCAAGGATATCATAGCACATATGAAATGAGCAGAGGACTGTACAGTAACCAGAAGGCACTTAATACGCAGATTGTCCCTGTGTAGATGAATACCTAATACTGGCTCCCAGGTTGCTGGGCCCATCTTGCTCTGAGCATTTCATTCTGTGATTAGCATGCCTCACAGCCATTAGAATGGGCAGTGTCCAGGTAATCCAACTGATACCACCTTTAACACAGTTCAAAAGTTAGTGATCTACCATTTTTAGAAATAATTAGAGGCAGCTTTAAATAAAAGAAGTACTTAGAAAAGCAGAAATGGAAAATAAAGGACAAAAGCCTTGAGAAAGGGAAATAATGTGTTAATAATGAGGGATGATACAGGTATTGTGAGGACATCAAACTGACCCGGAGCTTCCTGGCATGTCACTCCTTTAACATAGGGGATATGGATAATCTGACAAACGGAGTAAATGGAATCATTTGTTCTAACTATCTTAAACATTTTGAAGAGGGACATGTTTACTTCCTCTTCTGCTGTGATTGTAAGTTTCCTGATGTCTCCCCAGCCATTTAGACCTGTGAGTCAATTAAACCTCTTTCTTTTAAAAATTAAAAAAAAAGAAACTAGAATTAAGAACATTTGATCTAATGAAAAGCTTTTGCTTTGAAAAGATTGCAGTGGATATGGATTATTTAGATCCACTGTATATACAGGGTGAATTCAATGAATCATAGCTCTACATTTCCCTTTGAGGTAGTAATCAATCAATCAAAAGTGTATTGTATTCAGGGAACTCTTTACCTAAAAGCAGTATATGAAGACTCTAACAGTTTTAGGATGATAGAAAATGTCATGGAGATCAACATAAATGTTAGAAAATAAAACATTATAAAGGGTAAGCCAGGAACTAATACACAAATCCTTGAGAAAGTAACACTCAGCAGGTAACATGAGAATCCTCTGTGAACATCACTCTTCAGCCTTAGCAGTAACAACATAAAAAAAAAAAGAGTTTATTCAGCTTATCAGGAGGTGGGGAAAGAAATAGCAATAAACTAATGCTAAAGAAAATGTTCTATTAAAAAGTTTCCACGAAAAACTAGAAAGATAAATAACGCAACTTAGAATACCATAGCTGTTGCATATTACTCATGAGCAAGCAGTTAAATCAACCTGTAAACTGGGAGATAAAGGTGAGTAGAAGTATAACATTGGACAGGAGTAGAGAAATTTCTATAATAATGTCACATTTTAGTTTTCATGTTCATTTAACTGGTTTACTTATTTTTGACTTCTGAAATATGAATGGAGGGTTCAAGAGTTGCTAAACCAACAAGACAAGAATTACTCTTGAAAAACAATGCCTGTAGATTACCTAAATGATGTGTAATTGGAATCACACAGCAGTATATTGCAATTTCAGAAAACTAACAAGTGTATATCTAAAAAGTATTAAATCTAGGTATCAAATATTTATTATATTCTAGATATAAGATCATAAGAGCTTTCATTAGCTCTCTAATGAAAGTTCTATACTCTCTTTCAAAAGGGTGAAAAATTAACAAATAAACTGACCACTTTTTTTCTAATCTTCTAAAACGAGAACACTCAAATATCTAATCAAACATTTTAGCCTTGAATAGAATTACTAATAAAAGAAACTGTACTTCCTAACTCGTGTGTGTGTGAATGTGTGCACAAGTGCGTGTGTGTGTGTGTGTGTGTGTGTAATTTTAGAATTTAAAACAAGGAGCCTAGTTGTACTGTATACTAAAAAGTAATTGAAGAATACCAAGCAAAATAGACAAGGATTATTTAATAGTGTTTACAGATCAGGAAAGCCTTATGCTTTCTTATATTTAAGTGATTATGTAATTGATAACATATACTTTATACTTGCTAATGGACCACATAAGTTGTTATGAACCATATTAAAAAAAATAGGTCATCCTACAAAAGGATTCCCCGTTCTTTATCCAAGATATACCTTGGCTTAATTTAATAAGGTAACGTGCTCCTGGCACCACAAAATTCATTTCCAATGATTACACTTTATGTCAGTACTTTACAAATCTAGGTGCATATTAGAAAAGAAAACCCCTTCCCTGATGATCAATAAAATAGAATTCAGGGCTGAAAATCGAGACCACAAATGTCAGTAAGTTTTGTGAAAGTTCCAGCCAACAACACTGCACTGCCTTAAAATACCTTTTTATAACTGAAACCAATTACATAATTAATCAACATCATACATATAGCAAATCCCAAGACTGTAAGTCAACAAAAATCTGAAGTGCTGAGTCATTGCTTTTAGAAGCAATTTCTACACCAAATCCTCTGTAAGGTAAGCTGGCAAGACACAGTAACACTTAAAAAACTGGAATTGAGAAACACGCAGTTGGAAATCCATTTTAGAAAACTATCAAATTTAAATAACAAGTCAAAATTTGAAAACAGGGTCAATGCTACAGGCAAAATGTTACAAAGTAGAATAAGCTGAAGCTTTTATATATGACTTTTAAACAGATCTAGATTTCATAGAGGTGAAGACCCTCTCACAGTAGCAGAAGGCAGCAAACATTTGAAATCAGATAGGTCTGCTTTCAGATAATATCTCTATCTCTTGCTAGTCAAATGACCAAAGACAGTTTTCTCAACTTTTCTGTCCTGGGTTTCCTTCTATACAAATAGGGCTGGCTGTATTGTATAACTATAAAGGATTGTTGCTGGTGTATGTAAATTATCTATATGAAATGTGTACACTGATCAAAATCTCCAGTTACTAATTGGAGTTTCATCATGATTATGAAATTCTTAACATATGATGAAACAATAAAAACTAGGTATTACCATAACAATATTTGCAATAAAAACTGGGTATTACCATAACAATATTTGCAATTTTTAAAGAGGTGGTAACACTTGCATGCCTGCACACTTGCGTGTGTTAGCACCTCTTTAAAAATATATCTTATTAGTTGGAAAATGTAAATACAAAGTAGTAGAAACAGAAATATAAGTAGTTTATGTATTTTAGATAAAATTCAAAGGAATTATATATATTTAGACCCTATTATCCCTGGTATTGAGCTATAATTTATATCTGTGTTTCATTCTTGTGGATAATTTAGATCTAAATTATGTACTTGAAGCAATTTTTTGTGTGTGAAAATTCCTTTAAGTTTTGTGGTTATTAGTTGCTGCTGGTTGTTTGTTAGCTGTTTTTACACTCATAAGTCTCCCAATCTTATTTTATATATTCTGCTTGCTTATTAGAGAATCTTTTGTCTGTTGTAAATTTTCTAATATAAAGAAAGTGTTAGTTTTTTTATAAATAAAATAATTATTTTAAATATTTAATAATGAATTATTTATTTATTTATTTATTTCTGTGGGGTTGGGGAGAGAGATTTACAGTCAAATACTCATACTACTACAAAACCTCTCCTGTGATACTTTCCAATCACAGATTCCCTGCTAACCCAATTTTCAGGCTTCAAATCTAGGACTACATTTACAAAATATATCTAAAATTAATTTGAACACGACAAGGCTAATGCATTAGTTGCTTTTGTATTTTTCTTTTACAATCACTTCACAGATTCTCAGATGCTTAAAAACCTATTTCTTAATCAAACTATTTTAGTTATAATTGGAGATCACCAGAATACAAAGTCTAAGTCAAATTGATAGAGGAAACAATTATGCTACTTGAAGAAGGAAAGCATTTTTTTTTTTTTTTTTTCCCCCAAGAACCAGTTGTGGTTAAGGTTGAAAAATTCTGCACAATGACTATGAAAAGTGATGATATAATAGTGGGGACATATGAGAAATCTACATTTCAGTGAACAAGAGGCAATGTATTACTGTGGTCACTTAAAACAATGTGAGAAATGTTAATAGGAATGTTAATATTATTTAAACCAATCATATTTGCTTACACGCAAAAGGTGTTATTGGCAAAAGTCCTGAAATTGAGTTTGTTCTACAGTGCTGAAACATAGTAAAACATCAGAATCAAAGATTTTACATTCTTAAAATTATTATGTATATAGACATAGCCCCTGGTCATGCTTGAGAGCTGTGGGTTAGCCACTTCAGAGTGTCTGTCCTGAACTCCTGCAAGGGCTTCATACACCTCTTTAGCTGAGAAACCTGACCAGGCCGACACTGTGGAGAAGAATAGATCAAGACTAAGTATAATGGAAAGAATAGCTAGTGTTTCTTGTACATTATCATGCCATTTACTTTTTTATTATAATAGAGTACCGAAATAATTCTTTTAAAAGCCACAATTGCTTCAAATCCTTGGGAGTGAGAAATTCAGAGAAATTTCTGTCTGTAGTTGATAGAAATATGATTCCATTTTTTAAGTGCGTAAATGAATGTTTATGAGAATCAGTCTACAGTTTTTTGATGAATAGGGAATGCAAACTGTCATTAAGCTCTAATGACCTTTATAAAATTTCTTGGGGAAAAATGAATCTTGACCTTGGGAACTAGCAAAATAATTATAACATGGCTATTTCATGGTTATTTCTCTAGTACATTGTCAACAATGAAGCATAGTAGTTTGATGGTGTGCATTCATGCAGAGTAGGGAAAAGGGCACATTTGCATGGAAATTCAATTTATAATTGTTTTTATATTTTATTGGTGCTTGGTGAATTGGATATAAAAGGTGCTGTTTTTAAAGGGGGATCAAATTAGACAAATAATTTAGCCGGGTAAACTCTTACAGTAATTACAATAGTAACTGCACTCTGTTCTATTTAGTGACATTATGGGGTAAGAGAAAAACATGTACCCACTTCAATAATTCTAGATAACACTAAAGTCAAAGGTGCTTATGTGTTGGAGCATGTTTTCATGCTTTTTAACTAGGGTTACCATGAAACCCATTTAAATAAGATTAAATTTCAGAAATCCAGGACTAAATAATCAGGGAAAAAGCAACAGTTACAACATACCTTGACTTTATCAAGGTTGTTGATAATATGATTAAATTCATTCCTATTAGTAAAGTGTGGTAGCATCTAAAATAACACATACGTGTTTTTCAGATATGACCTATTACTTTCTGTGCCTCTGTTTACTTGTACATGTTATTTCATTTTTCATGTACAAGTAAACAGAGGCAGAGAAAGTAATAGGTCACTTGGAACACAGAAATTGGTTTGAGACTGTTGGAACATAGATTACACAGAGGCGACATAAATCAGGAGGCTGGGATGGCTTTTGGAGTCACATGTGAAAGATTTTAACAACTGTTTACGTAAAAAACAGATGACAATTTTCAGGGGTAAGTGGGAGAGTGTATAGCAGAGGCTCAGCTTGCAGTGTGTGGGATCAGACTTGAACGTCTGATATATTCACCTACTTGTTGTGTGTCTCTGAGCAAGTTATTTAATGACTCCAAAACTTAATTCTTTGTTTGTGAAAATAGGATTAGTAATAGTTCTTTTCTAATTAACTTTCAGAGTTGATTAAACATAGTAGTCTGTATGAGCTTCTTAGCTCAGATTGTGCAATGTAATATACTACTTATCATGATCATTATCTTTCAGGAATGTCACTTGTAAGGGAGTATGGGGAGCAGATTTCAGGGAGGAAGTGCTGTGGACAGAACTGTGACTGCAGAGTCCACATCATAGGCTGTACAGAGAGCACAGACTGTAGCAGTAAGATGAATATGCAGAGAACAGCATTAGGTGATCCAATGACTTGCTGGGAGGTTCTAGTCAATAATTATCATAATCATCAATTTAGTCTAGGGAGATATAAGTGCCTGCCAATTGAAAGATATGGCCAACATTTTGTAGAACAGGATTATAATACACAGAAAATTTGACAATATAGAGGAAAAACAAATTCAAGGAGCATCAGGGAGGTTGCCTGCAGGGTGACTTATAACAGGCAAAAACACAATGACAAAAGCAGGAGTTGGAAACACGTGGGTAGGCAAACAGTGTCTGAGGGCTGACTAAAATGCCTGGACCATGGCTTTGGAGAAACAGGCCATGGCAACATCTTATTGGAAACCATAGAGAACTACCACCTAATTTTTCCATATTGTTCTAAATTGCTTAAAGTAGGACTTCATAATTTGTCAAGGATAAAGAAAGGATGTGTTTTTTTTTTTTGTCTTCAATCAACAATAATAATGATTTCACCTTTCTCCCCAATTATGCTGAATTTCCTGCACTCAGTGTAAGCCTTTTAAGGCCAAGGGATTTAAATACTATGAAGACACTGCTCCTCCTGGCTTATTCCTCTGATCTGTTCAGCAGTGGCCCTGCCTTCAATTAAGGGGTATTTTTTAAAACTTGTCTTCAGAACATCTAGGCAGTCTTAAGTCACAACATATGTCCCTCTGGAAACATTTGAGTTGGAGTCCTGGATTATCCAAAGACAGCTGTTCTATATTTTGCAGGCTTGGGTATATATTGCTGTCATCCTATGAGACTTTTCTATTCACAGATCTCTGCAGGGTTCATTTGTCACTTCACCTGGCAAGTCTGGTTACACAAAGAGATAAAAACATTAATATACTAATAACGTTCTAATAACATAGCCTGGCTTGCTTCTTTCTCTCTACCTCCTATCTTGTTCTATTCTTGATCTGTGTTAGTTTGCTAGGGCTGCCATAACAAAGTACCATACTGGGTGGCTTAAACTAGAGGTCCCCGACCTCTCTACCACTCTGTGGCCTGTTAGGAACCAGGCCAGGCACTGGGGGTTGAGCAGCTGGCAAGTGAGTGAAGCTTCATCTGTATTTATAACCACTTCCATCTCTCACAGTACCCACCTGAGCTCCACCTCCTGTCAGATCAGTGGGGCATTAGATGCTTATAGGAGCACAAACGCTATTGTCAACTGCGTACTCGATGGATCTAGATTGAACTCTCCTTATGAGAATCTAATGCCCGATGATCTGTCACTGTCTCCATCACCCCCAGATGGGACCATCTAGTTGCAGGAAAACAAGCTCAGGGCTCCCACTGATTTTACATTAGGGTGAGTTGTATAATTATTTTATTATATATTACAATGCAATAATAACAGAAATAAAGTGCACAATAAATGAAAAGTGTTTGAATCATCCTAAAACTATCCCCATACCACCTTCACCACTGGTCTGTGAAAAAATTTTCTTCCACCAAACTGGCCCCTGGTGCCAAAAAGGTTGGGGACCGCTGGCTTAAAGAATGAAAACTTACTTTCTCACAATTCTGGAAACTAGAAAAAGTCTGAGATCAAAGTGTTGGGAGGGCTGGTTTCTTCTGAAAAACTCCTTAGCTTACAGATGAATGTGTCCTCATTAAAGACCCTACCTCCAAATACAGTACCAGTCTGAAATACAGGGGCTAGGACTTCAACATACGGATTTTGAGGAACACAATCCAACCTGTAACAGCATCCACTTGTGTTAGGGAATCAAATCACTTATCATTTCTTCTGGAATTAGCCCTATTGGTTATCCCTTTCGTGCAAACCTCCAGCCTTCTCCCTTCCTCCACCTCTCTATCTCCCTATCCTCAGCACATGCACATACTCAGGACACTCAAAAACCCCTCCACACTAGGCTGCCACAACTCCTCTGGCTGATGCCTTCTCCTTCCATACTTTCTCATCCCATTCCTTGAACACGGAGCTTGTCCAAGATTTAATTTCCTGAGCTCCCATTTATTCCTCTACCTTCTGCAAAAGGGCATATTTCATAAACACCTGACAAAGATCACCAATGAACTACAAATTGTCACATCTAATGAAGACTGGACTTATTGGAGAAATGAAATACTACCAGTCCCTCCTTCCTCCTGGTACCACATTGTTCATACATCGGCATCTGTCATACTATGTCTTCCTTCCGCTGCCCCTTTCTCTTTAGACCTGTTGGCAGATTCTTCCTCAACCTAGCTCATAATCCCTCACATAGCCTAGGCCCCCAGGCTTCAGCCTGTGTGCTGAGGGTCAGCACTCATCACGTTTAGATCTCCAACCTTAATTTTTCCTTTAGAGCTTTGCTGCCAAACCTACACTCTTGGATGTCTCAGAAGCAGCCCATATCTAACACAGTGACACTGAGCTGAGTCTTTTTCTTCCCTTTATGACACCTAGCTTTTCCTTTGGTGTTACCTTATTTAAGAGGTTAGGGTTCGGATAGGGATAAAAACTAATTGAGGCCTAGGTAAGGCTGCTGTTGATGCCAATATTAGTAAACTCCTTGGAGTAAAAGAGGAGACAGAACAGTAAATGCCAAAGGTTTGCTGAAGGATCTTTGCTTGCCCAATCTTCCTCCTCACCATTTTCATGCATTGCAACTAATGCATTCCTAAAGTTGGGCTTTGAGGAGGCCTGCTACAGACAAATGTTTGTGTCCCCCAAAAATAACGTTAACAAGATGGTATTTGGAGATGGGACCTTTCAGTGGTGATGACATCATGAGGTTGGAAGTGTCAGGAATGGTGAGACTCAGGAATGGTGAGTGCCCAGATTAGAGACCTGAGAGAGCTCCCTTGCCCTTTCCATCATGCAAAGAAGACAGCTGTGTATGAACCAGGAGGTGGGCCCTCACCAGGAACCAGATCTTCTGGCACCTTGATCTTAGACTTCTCAGCCTCCAGAACGATGAGAAACAAATTTCTGTTATTTATAAGCCATCTAGTCTAGGGTTTTCAGTAATAGTGGTCCCAGAGGACTAAGCTGGGACCCAGCAAATAACACCTCTTTTTCCTACTGAGTTCTGTGCCAATTGAGAAGTAGGAGGACACAGACCAGAAGTGTCCAATCTTTTGGTTCCCTGGGCCACATTGGAAGAAGAATTGTGTTGGGACATACATAAAATATGCTAACAATAACAATAGATAATGAGCTAAAAAGAATCACAAGAAAACCTCATCATGTTTTAAGAAAGTTTACGAATTTGTGTTAGGCTGCGTTCAAAGCCATTCTGGACTATATGTGGCCCACAGGTCATGGGATGGACAAGCTTGACGTAGATGTTCATTTTTGTTACTTTTAAAACCTAGTTTAAAAGAGAGCTAAGAGTGAGATAATGGCTTTGTTCACCGACTCCAGGAACTAGGCTGACTTGCCCTCCAAGGTCAGGCTTTTGTGCTACTAGGATAACAGCCTGGGAGAGAAGAGGTGAAAGCCTGGGCTTGATGCAGATAAATCAGCTGCCAAGTTCTATTCCAAAAAGCATTCCATATGAGTTTATTTTTCTGGAGTTTAGATAAATCACTAGAGAAGAAACATTAGCATCCCTACTTCCCTCTTCAAATTGCCACCTAGGAGACTCATTTCAAAAAGTTTGATTTGTAAAGAATTAACAAGAAAAGACATATTCAGTTTTTAAGGAAAAATGCAAATAAAATAGGATTGTTATATAATATATGAATTAATGTTTAATTAACCATCAAGGACTTGAATATGAGTCTTCTGGGTGTGGATTAAGCACTTCTGAATTCATAGTTTTAGTTATCTATATCAACTAAAAAATGTTTAAATAATTTTGTAGTAAGATATCTGGTCCATGTGACTTCCAACTAACAATTCCAATTGAGGTTCTAGCACTCATAGTGGAGAGACCAATAAACAACCCATAGCAAATACAATGCCTTGACAGTTTTGTTTTGTTTTGTTTTGTTTTTGTTATTTTTATTATTTTTATTAATTATTTATTTATTTATTTTTTTTGGGCCCGAATTCCCTCTATCTCACCCAGGTTAGAGTTTAAGGGCACGATCTTGGCTCAGTGCAACCTCTACCTCCCAGCTTCAAGCAATTCTCCTGCCTCAGCTTCTCAAGTAGCTGGGATTACAGGTGCCTGCTACCATGCCCAGCTAATTTTTGTTTTTTCAGTAGAGACAGGGTTTCACCATGTTAGCCAGGCTGGTCTCCAATTCCTGGCCTCAAGTGATCCTCCTGCCTCAACCTTCCAAAGTGCTGAGATTACAGGTGTGAGCCACCACACTTGACCAACAAGAGGTATTTATGACAAGGATAGTTGTTTTTGATATACCTTAGAAAAAGATATGTTTGCTGGTTCTCATCTGAAATAAGCAAGCTGTTTTGTGAAATTATGCATGATTTTTTTTTCTTTTTTAGAGGGTTTTACATATTCTGGAACAACCAGTATTCTAGCATAGACTGTCTTAGGACTTAACTGTCAGGGAACAAGCAGGAACAGGTCTAGTCATATTATTCACGGGGCTCATCAACTCTGTGAGGGACTTGAGTCCAGTCCACAATTGGAATTCAGATATTTGCAGGCCTCTCACAAAGAAAATGAGTTCTCCAAAGAAAGGCAAATTATATAGATAGATACTTGAGCTTCTGAGAAAAAAAATTCTAATGAGTGAAGATGAACTCTTTCAGTTTACTGGGGGACTGTGCCTGACATCTCTGAATACAGGTATGTCCTCAACTCTCCCAAACCCCAAGAGAATGGAAGGTGTGTGAAAGAATTCTATTACAACATAACTTTTTTAAAGGAGCTTCACGGTGTCAAAAGTTGTACTGTTGAAACCTTTTTAAAAAACCTAGATACTGCAAATGAATCTTTTTCTTGTTGATGAGAAACAAAGAAGGATCACGAAAAGTAGATATTTAATAAGAAATTGGTGTGTAATTGTGTAGAATAGTCTCATGATTCCTTTTGTTTCTGTGGCATTAGTTGTAATGTCTCTAATGTCATTTATGATTTATTTATTTGAGTCTTTTTCTCCTAGTCTAACTAAACGTTTGCCAATTTTGTTTTCTTAAAAAAATTTTAGTCTCATTTATTTTTTTCTGTTTTCTATTCTCTGTTTTATTTATTCCTGCTTTAATATTTTTTTCTTTCCATCTATTTGCTAACTTTGGATGTAGTTTTTTCTTTTTCTTGGTCCTTGATGTTTAAAGTTATATTATTTATTTTAGTTCTTTTTTTAATGGAGGCATTTATTGGTATACATTTTCCTCAGTATTGCTTTTGCTATATTCCATAAGTTTTGGTATATTACATTTTCATTTTTATTTACATCAAGGTATTTTCTAAACTTCCATTTTGATTCCTTTTTCGATCCATTGGCTGTTCATGAGTGTGTTGTTTGATTTCCATTTATTTGCAAATTTTCCAGAGTTTCACCTCTTGTGGGTTTCTAGATTCATTCCAATGTGGTCTGAAAAGATCCTTAAGGTAACTTCAATCTTAAATGTGCTACGACTGATCTATCCTGGATAATGTTCTGTGTGCCTTTGAGAATAATGTGTATTCTCATATTGTTGGTGGTATATTCTGTATAAGTATGTTAGGTGTACTAAATCTACACCTGAGTAGATTGTTTAAGTCTGCTCTCTCTTTTTTGATTTTCTGTCAGAATATTCCATTCATTATTGTAAACAGAGTATTACGTCTCCTACCATTAGTTTATTGCTGTTGATTTTTCCATTCAGTTTTATCAATATTTATTTTATATAGTTAGGTGTTCTGATGGTGAGTGACTATATATTTATAATTTTTGTATCTTACTGATGAAATGAAACCTTATATAATTATTATTATATAACATCCTTCCTTGTCTCTTGTGACAGTTTTGAACTTAAATACTATCAGTATCATCATTCTTGATCTCAAGATGAAATGGATAAATTCCTAGAAACATACAATCTACCAACACTGAATCATAGAGAAATAGAAAGTTTAAGGAAGCCAATAATGGGAAAGGAGATTGCATCAGTGACCCTAAACCTCCCAAGAAAGAAAAGCTCAGGATCACATAGCTCACTGGTGAATTCTACTGAACATTAAAAGAAGAATTAATGGCAATCTTTCTTATGCTCTCCTAAAAACATCGAAGAAGAGAAAGCACTTCTAAACTCAATTATGGGACCAGCATTACCATGATACTGAAGCCAAACAAAAACAACATAAGAAAATAAACCTATAGGCCAGCATTTCTGATGAACATAGATGTAAATATCCTCAACAAAATACCAGCAAATCAAATTCTACTGCATATGAAGAGTATCATAAACCATCATCAAGTGGAATTTATCAATGAGACATAAGGTTGCTTCAACATATACAAATCAAGTAATGTGACATATCACATTAACAGAATGAAGGATAAAAATCACGTGATCATCTCGATAATACAGAAAAAGCTTTTGACAAATATCAATAACACTTTTATGCTAAAGACCTTCAACAAACTATCCAAGAAAAGATAGAAAAATGAATATTGGTGTCCCATAAAAATTAATATGTTAAAACCTAATACCCAATGTGACAATATTAAGAGGTGAGACCTTTTGGGAAGTGATTAAGTCTTAACGTTTTTGCCCTCATATGTGGGATTAGTGCCCTTATAAAAGAGGTGGAATGGAGTTGCCTTGCCTCTTCTGCCGTGTGAGAGCACAGCAACAAGTCACCATCTGTGGAGCAGAGTGGGCACTCTCCAGACACTGAAACTGCTGGGGCCTTGATCTTGAACTTCCCATCCAAGATAAATAATTTTTTTTTTATGAATTAACCAATCTAAGGTATATTTTTATAGCAGTGTGAATCGACTAAGACCCCCTTTTAACATTAGTTAATGCAGTTGCCTTTGATTTACTTTCCTCTGCCTACATGAAGATGAGAATAAAAAGACTGCCTTGAAACTTGTCATTTTATCTACTCAGAGAAAGCTGAGGATGTTCCTAATTCCTTGACTCTGTCTCTCTGGATTCTCCTCAAGAGGACCCACTAGAGACCACCTACCTGATTTAGTACAAAGAATAGTTGTTCTCCTATGCAATTAGTTTGTTTTTATCTCTCCCCTTTAAACCCAGAACTATATAACTGAGCTGGTTTCCCTTTATGTTTGCCATTACAGCATTGTCAAACTTAGGATTACCTATAGCAAGGGCAAAGGTAGTAGAGTCTACATTTTATCTTGTCTTCCACTCTGCTTTATCTCTTCTTCTATTCAGCTTTTAATTTCTACTAACTTATGATTATTTTAAATATCTTTACAATGTGACTTAGTATATTTTTCAGAAAAAATTGGGGATGGAATTGCATAGAATAGTAGAAAGTAAATTTATTTAGAGTACAATCATTTATGTTTGTTCCTTTTCTTTTTTTTTTTTCATGTTTCTTTTTTTTTTTCCCATTTATTTATTTTATTGCATTTTAGGTTTTGGGGTACATGTGAACAACATGCAAAATTGTTGCATAGGAACACACATGGCAGTGTGATTTGCTGCCTTCTTCCCCATCACCTACATCTGGCATCTCTCCCCTTGCTATCTCTCCCCAGCTTCCCACCCCCCACCCCTTTTCAACTAGTCACATAAAAGGAATTGTTTTCTCACTAGAAAAACTTTATAGATAAGCTGGGAAAATCTGCCTTGTATGCTATTTATATCTCAGCCATTTCTCTTCACAACATGATTGTAGTATGTGTAGGGCAAAATTAGGCACTCAGAAATATGACACTCATTTTTTATGAATATGAGATTAATTACTTATTTCAGCATTAATTACCTGTATGGATTGCCAATAGAATATAACATAAATGAAATAGAGCTATGAAATTTTCTTAAATAATAAAATTTTAGTGGGTTCTTTAAAACATAAGAGGGTGATACACAATGTGGTCTAATAATAGAAAATAAAACTAAATGAGACAGAATTAAGCACAAGGAATTTAAATATCATTAGACAATAACATTAAACCATAATATTAAAAACAGGATTATAATTATGAGATTAATGTATGTGTAAATGTTAAGGAAATCTGAAATCATGCATGTCTGCTTTTTATCATCTCTCTCATCATTTGAAAAACTATAGGTTTCTCTCAATTTTTAAAGCATTAAATGCTTGGAAAATAAGGTTGAATTAAATTAAAAAAACATATTTGGAGAAATGGTATTCTAAAAATAACTGCAATATTATTCTATTAACCTCATCTGTCAATGGACATACCTGGAACTCCAAATCATAAAGTTGAATAAGTTATATTTTCTTTGAAAGCATGAAGAATGTAGATCTGACTGTAGCAGTGATGCTTGACTTATTATACAGAGCTGCCTTGAGATTAAAACTAATGTCCATTTTAAATATGTCTTTCAAAACTTCAGTGCTATCTTTCTGGTGTATTAAATGCATCAAACATGCTCACCTTTGAGTACAATAACTAAGACAATTATAGTAAAAGGAAATTTGAAAGATTTTATATAACCAGAATATCCTGAGGGATATTTTAGCTGTCACATTTTTTAAAATGTGAGAAGCATAAATTCATTTCAATTTGAAAATTCAAGTTTCTTAATGCTCACACAAGGGATACCACAGCGGTTTCGTTGAAGTGAAGGTGGGATTGACAGTGGATCATTTTGTGCTTCTCATGTCATGGCTCCTGTAGGCAGTAACAAGGATTATTATGTTTCCTAGAGTTAATCTTGGTTATCATGGAGAAGAAAAGGTTTCTGCTACACAAACGAACAAGGAACTGTGTGTGTGGAAATCAAAAGGTCCTTTGGGGTGCTTCCTAGTATTAGCCAGTCTAGCAACTAAACTATTAAAACACACTTGAGCAACCTAATTTAGGTAGAATCGTGGAAAGTTCAGATTCTTTAGAAACAAAGGTTTGGGTCAACCCACAAAAATATGAACAAATCAGCTGGAGGTACACTATGTACAATGGGAGCACAAAAGGGACAGTGGAAGAGGGAAGAGATAAATACTAACTATAGCCTCGTGAACAGTGAGAGAAACAAGGATAAGATCAACCATGTGTACGCTTTCCCCAGTTTTCTGTTTTTATCCTGTTCCTTTCCATTTCTATTCTATCTAGACAGTAGCGATGGTAGCAAACTCTGTGATTTACTCCAAATGTTGAAGTATATCAAAATGTTTTTGTAACTGAAGAGAAATGAAGATCACGCTGAGACAGAGGTAGTGAATGATCTGTGATTACAAATCACTGAGCATTATTTGCAGGAGCAGCGGGAATGACTTGTAGGCAAGATTGATACCTTACATAGGAGAAGAGACCAGGATAAGGGTTCGACTGAATTTAGCACAGCTTCTCACAGGACATTCAGCACCCTTAACAAATGCATTCTGATGTTTTGGGACACTACCACATGTTTGCATTGAACGATCCATTCTAATGGTATAGGGTAAGCTGGCCCTTTTGCATGGAGGCTAAGGGAGAGCTACACTGAAAGGCGGCCTGGTAAGGAAGCCCAAGGCCGGGATGGGGATCGTGAGCTCTGAACCTAATAACATCTAATAACATATGTAAGTCACTCTGTCATTTTAGAAGCTTCTGTAAATTCTTGACCAATGGTAATAGACTCTTCTTTGTGATGCTATTGTGAATTAAGAAGGAAAGCTTGTCCCGGCTTTGAGCTGGAGGCCAAATTAGGGGTGAGTGCAGAGATTATCAGCAGAAGCAAACCACTTGCTGTTGAGTGTTGATACTACCAGTTAGCTGCAGGGGTTGCTGCTAGAACACCAGAGGAGGGGCAGGAAGGAAAAGGCATAAAGGAACTCCTATGGAATATGTACAAGAAGGCATCTGAACACTCGGAGAAAGAGACAGAGAGGGAGAGAAGAGATATTTTGGCAGGGGCTCAAGCTAATGGGCACTTGAGCACAGTAATTAATGCTAACAAGAGTTTGATAGTGAAAGGCATAGGAAAGGCAGAATATTTTGGCTTCACATTTGTCTTCTTTTTAATTCTTACAAAGATTCTGAGAGGTGATCATCATACCCAGTCTATGGATACAAGAATTTAGGTTCATAAAAAGTAATTTTCCAAAAGTCGCATAGCTATAAAGTAGCAGAGTCCCAGAGCCGAATCACAGTTTGCCTAAACTCAATGCTAGAGAATTCAGATAATTTAACACCTATACTTCTTCTTCTTATTCATGTTGGTAATTGGGCGTCTGAGACTATTTCAGACAGTTTGCTAATTTAAAAAAAACACATTCACACTAGTTCTCAAAGTTTGCTGTACAATGAATCTCTCGAGGAGCTATAAAAAAAAATAGTGATACCTGAGTCTCACCCCAAGAGACTGTGGTTTAACTGGTGTATTGTGAAGCCTGGACATTGGGATTTTAAGAGTCTTCCCAGGTGACTTAAAAATGCAGCAAGTTTTTGAGAACCAGCACATTAACATATTGGTGGAGGAAACAGTAATAGCATTTGTTTTGTCGAAACTTTTTCTGACGGAGTGCCACGGCCAGGCTGTCTGGGGAGGTGGCTCAAAATTGGCTTTTGGGGGTGGTATTACTGGAATGGTTTTTAAATAATATAATTACTAAATAATTAAAACATAATACTTAAAACATGACAGGTATTGTCTAAGAAATGTTGGTTATCACTGGTGGTTTCTACCGTCTTAAACATGTATGCTATAATAGATAAAAATCTCAGTGAGAGAACGGGGATATGAATTAGGAGTGCAGACTTAGGAAGCAGGTTGCAGAGGTTCAGACCTGGCATCTTCCACTCATCAACTGTGTGAACTTGGGCAATATTTTCCAACACATGTGCTTAACTTTTCTTATCTGCAAAATAATGTTAATAATAATATCTGTGTCACAAAAGACTAAAAGAAGTTAGGGCTCAAAAGGGATGAGGAGCAAATGCAGGACCATATAAGTGCTCCGTTCATTTCAATTATTTACATGTGAAGTGTTTTATTAGCTTTGTTTCCATAAGGATTTAACAATTCTCTTTTACTGTTATTAGTCGTTTTACTATCATTTGATTCTATCATGTGTACAATCACATTCATTAAAAATCTTGATAAATATATACATATTAGTAAGCTTTTGTTTATATCATCCACTTTGAAACATTGGAAATTGAAATTTTTAATGATACATTTTATTACAATGATATATGAATCAATAAGCTCCTGAACAAGATTTACCCCCACCTTCTGGTCTGATTCATAATCTCTTTTACTTTATAGTATATTAGATAACACAAAATTCTTCCCATTAATGAAGTCTCAAGAAATGTTGATGCATGTATTGAATCAAAAAGTGTGAAACAGGCCAGGCATGGTGGCTCAAGCCTGTAATCCCAGCACTTTGGGAGGCCGAGGCGGGTGGATCACGAGGTCAAGAGATCAAGACCATCCTGGTCAAAATGGTGAAACCCCGTCTCTACTAAAAATAAAAAAAAAATTAGCTGGGCATGGTGGTACGTGCCTGTAATCCCAGCTACTCAGGAGGCTGAGGCAGGAGAATTGCCTGAACCCAGGAGGCAGAGGTTGCGGTGAGCCAAGATCGCGCCATTGCACTCCAGCCTGGGTAACATGAGTGAAACTCCGTCTCAAAAAAAAAAAAAAAAAAAAAAAAAAGTGTGAAACACTGCAAAGCTAGTCATACAGGCAAAAATATAAAACACACTTTAAAGAAAAAGAAGAAAAAACTAAAATAATATTTTCTTTCCTTAAAATATTTTTAATGAAGAAAAAATGAAACAGAACAAAAAAATAAAAAGAATTAACTCAGACTTTAATTATCCAGGAATGTCAATTATAAGAATATTCTGTGAATGAATTCTATATACATAGAGTGGCTAAATGTGAATTTAATATTCATTTGCTCTGGTTATCCTAGCCAACACACAGCCTTATGCAAATAATTGCCAATAAAAATTTCTGGTTTTTTTTTTTTTTTTTTTTTTTTTTTCATTTTTTTGAGACGGGGTCTCACTTCGTCATCCAAGTTGAAGTACAGTGGTAACTCATGGCTCATTAAACTCCTGGGCTCAAGTGATCCTCCTGCCCTCCCCTCCCAAGTAGCTGGGACTACAGGTGAGCACCACCACATCCTGCTAATTTTTGTGGGGTTTTTTTGCTTAATTTTTATTTTGTAGAGATGAGGTCTCCCTATGATGACCAGGCTGGTTTTGAACTGCTGACCTCAAGTGATCTCGCCTCAGCTTCCTAAAGGGCTGGAGCTACAGGTATGAACCATCACACATGGCCACTTCACTTCTGTGTCTTTTAAACTAAGAGCTTCAGAGTGTGTGAGAACTATCTCTTAAGAATCTCTAACAGGTATACTGAATTGAATATGAACTTTTAATGATTTCATTTTCACTCTCTTATTTTAATAAGCACAAAACTGTGCTAATATCAGGATGAAAGTTGAACATTAATTACAAATTAGAACACATAGATTTGTTGATTTTGGATGAGCCTGGAATTAATTGTCTTATATTTTATCATGTTTGAAGAGCAAAATTTATTTCTTATGTACAGCAAAACATATTTCTAAGAAATGAATTGGTATCAACTATTGATCATGGGGCCATTTTAGGAGTAAGTAAAGAAAGAAAGAAATCACCACCATTGCCCTGATAATATGTGTATTAAAATTTAACACATTATATTTAGGTAGAATTTTTTAGTCACTTGGAATAAATAATTACTTTTAGCCACTTTTTAAAAATAATAATGTTGATATCTCAGGGCATTTTCAATGAATAGGAACCACTAGACTCAATAAGAATAAAGATCTCAGAGTTCCTAGAAAACTCAGTTTACTATTTCTATTTTAAAAGTACTACACTGCAAAGTAAAGTTCAAAAGGAACAATATTCATAATCAAAAGTAAACTATGTGGTCTTATGGTAAGATTATAGATGGTAGAAATTTTAATCCAGATCATGATGTGCTCAGAGTAACATCTGAAAAATGCCTGGTCTTGGTATGGCAACAAAAATTATGTGGCGCCTCATCCATTTGGAAAGGCAGTACTCTCTATTACCTGGAAGTAAGAGGCATTCATAAAATTCGATGACTTAATTATCATGTGTTCTCAAACTGCTTTAAATTCACCACCACCATCATCATCATTATCATCATCCCCACCCTAATTATCCCCTCAGGAAATTTTATGTAAATCTTTTAATTCTAAAATCTCAAACAATTTGTTAGATTCTACTCCATGACAAAAAGCATGAACAAACCAATAAAACCAGAGGATGGGATTTGGAAGCATTTCCATCCCAGGCTTTTCCCCAAACCTTAACTTTATTTTAAAGGACACAAATATGTGAAATAGTTTTGATCAACTTATATTTTTGGCAACTGAGGTATGACATAATGACCACTCTTTCTATTTCTTTTTATGTTAAAATATAACCTACATACTGAAACAACCAATCTTGTATATAGCGCTTGATAAGTTTTGACAAGTATATACTCTCTGCATTACTTTACTAGGGTGGTTATACAAAAATAGCACAGGCTGGGTGGCTTAAACAACATAAATTGATTACTTCACAGTTCTGGAGGCCAAAAGTTAAGATCAAGTTGCCCACAGTGTTGGTTGCTGCTGAGGTCTCTGTCTCTGACTTACAGATGGCCACCTTCTCTCTATATCCTGGCATCATCATTTTTTGGTGTACACACATCCCTGCTGTCTCTTTTCCTGTGAGGATATCAGTCCTATTGGACTAGGAGGTCCTTTTGTGACTTCCTTTAACCTTAATTACCCTTTTAAAGGCTCTTTCTCCAAATATAGTCACATTAGGGTTTAGAACTTCAGTATGTTAATTTTACAGGAACATAATTCAGTTTATAACCACCTCCTCCCCATTTAACTAACATCTTTTTCAAAATATAGGCTATTTTCTTTATCTTGTAGGTTTGAAGTTTGTTCATGCTATTCTCTTGTCATATTTCACACTTGCTGCACAAATGGCAACAATGATCCTATTTTCCTTCATAATTTAGTTCTTGCCTGTTCTGGAACTTCATATAAATGCATTTTTTTGCATAGCATAATATCTACAAGACTCATCAGTGTTTCTGGATATATCATCAGTCCATGATTTTATATCGTCTAGTAGTATTGCATTATATGAACATACTGTGATTTCCTTGACTACTTTTCTGTTGATGGACATTTGGTTTGTTTCCAGTTTGTGGGTTTTATTATTTAAGCTTCTATAACTATTCCTTTACAATTTTTTGATGTGAATATATTTTTATCTTTCTTGATATATATCTAGAAATTAATTTTCTGGGTCATAGGTAAATATATGCTTAACATCTTAAAAAAAAAAAAAAAAACACCTAGAGTTCTTCTTCTAATTTGGCTACAACATTTTATGCTCCAATCAGCAATGTATGAAATTGCCAGATGTTTCATATTACTGTCAAGATTGGTATTGGAAAGTCTTTTTAAATGTTGGCCATTCTAGAATTTATGTAGTCATAGTTCATAATTGTTTTAATTTGCCATTTCATGATGACTAATGGTATTGAGTAATTTTTCATATGTTTATTGACATTTGTACATCTTCCTTGTGAATTTTCTGTTCAAGTCTTTTGTACATTATTCAAGTATTTTGTCTTTTAATTAGTGAGTTGAAATAATTCTTTATATAGTCAGGATAAGTTTCTCAGGTGGATATAAGTGTTGCAAATATTTTCTCTCAGTCTGTGCTTTGCATTTCATTTTATTAATGGTATCTTCTCATAAGCAGGCATTTTTAATTTTGGTGAAGCCCAACTAATCAATTTTTTTTCTCTCCTGGTTAGTTTTTCTGGGTCATATCTAAGAGATAATGTTTGCCTGCCCCAAGGTCTCCTATGTTTGCTTCTAAAAGGTTTAATGTTTTAACATATGAGGTAATTACCATAAGTACTTTACTTGACAGATGAAACAGAGGCCCATGATGTTTAAATGACTTGACTGATGTCTCACATTGCTTGATCAGAACTTGAACTCATGCAATTTTTTTTTTTATCACTCCTAAGTTAGGCTCCCATTGATTATGCTACAGCAAAATGCAATGAAAGGGTAACATAAGTTTTTGACTTTCAAATACCTTTTCAAGGAGCATCTATTAATATCTTACTGAACATTCATGTTCTATGGAGAACAGTTTGGGAAATGCATGCCGAATAAATATTCATGGCCTGAATTAAATCTCTATAATAGAAAAAGACATTCGACATTCTACTTCCTAATAGTCTAGTTCAACGGCCTAGTATTTTGGAAGCATGCCAGGGTGTTCCACAGAGCTTATATAGTTCTGTGTGTTCCCAAGTTCAAGGGTTTATTATCTCTTTATTGCTCAAATCTTCCTTTAAACCATCCTTATGTCTAGTTATCTGTAATTTTTTTTTCTTTCTTCTCCTGTGTGTGTGTGTGTGTGTGTGTGTGTGTGTGTGTGTGTATCTAGCAGGCATTGCTGATCCTAAATGGTGATGTTCGTTTATTGCTGTGTCTATGATGCAGAAAACATTTTAGAAGAGTTGCAGCAATAGTTGACTTCATGTCTCATTATTTCTTTGGGACACAGAGTTACCAGATAAAATACTGAATGGCCAGTTACATTTGAATTTAAGAAAACCAGCACATAATTTTTAACGTAAGCATGTTTCATGGAATATTTGGAACATATTATACTTAAAAATGTCATCCAAAATTGATATTCAACTGGATGTCTTGTTTATTTATTTGCTAGATGAGGCAATTGTAGTTAAGGGGCTAACGTGTATGCCTGTGACATGGGGAGAGACCCTTCTCTTATGAATTTAAGGACTTCATTGTTTAGTATGGATATTTCATGGCATCTAAAACTCCCCTCTCCTGGAGAGTTATTATGGACACATAAAAAGGAAGGTCTCCTGCCTAGAAGGAAAAAAGTACATTTGCAAAAATGTTTAAAGATGTTCTAAAAATATTTTGTACTCAGGTCTACAAGGAAGCGTTAAGTACCCTATTTCACTATATTATTATTATAACTACTAGGAGCAAGAAATGGAATGGAAGATGGAAATAACAAAATCTTCCACATTAAGGCACATTTAAGTTTAAAATCATGGGATGGAACCTAATTAAATGCCAGAAGGTATCCTAACATAATGTTGAGTTTGCAAATTTAAATACACAAAAACAAAGCAATCTAGACACTAAAAGTTCCCTAGCAACATTAACTCACCCACATCGTACATTGTGCATAATAAAGTTAGCATTTAGCAACCAGAAATGTTGTTCATAATGCGAAATATGTGCAACTCAAGATCGTTAACATTTTCTATAATTTTACTCATTTCAAAGGTTCAATATTCTCATTACACTAATGTAGAAAGAGTTACTCAATCTTAGAGTTAAAAATTCTTTTTAAATGTATTTGTTTATCTCAGAGCCTTTTATTAAAGTCATCAACTTGGGTTGCATTTTGCTTCAGCAAGAGAATTTTTTTTACATTTAGGGAAAGTTAATTATAGGGTAAGTCTTCAATATTATTTCAAACTTCCTCTATCTGTAATTATTATTTTCAAAAATACATCAATATGTATTATTCTACTGTACTTTCTGATGTTTTAAGTAAAACCTGGTGAGGCCTCACAGCATGGGGATGCTGTGTATGTCACTTATTTCATATGTGAGCAGAGGCAAGTTATGTCCCTGTTTCTGTACCTCAGTCTCTTCTTTTGTAGAATTGAGATAACAATTGTATTTGACTCATGAGGGTCTCATGAAAATTAAACCACTTAATTTCTGTAAAGTTCTTAGAGTAATTCATGGCACATGCTAGACTTTCCTAGAAACAAAAAGTTTTATGATTTGAGTCTTTCAATAATTCTAGCTCCTGGCAGAATTCTTTTAGAAACCAATGTCTACTTACAAAGGAAAAAGGCAAAACTAGTTTGCATCCTTACTGTACCAATTCACCAAAATAATTCATGAGAATTGGAGGAAATGCATGCAATGCCTTAATGAGAAATATATCAAGGAGGTAAACTTAATCTTGCGCAGTTTCCAATATTGAAAGATTCTATGGGTCAGTTAGAATAGAGAGTTGGGTTGGGAGTTAGAATTGGGAAATGATAAATGCTCTTGTTGGAGACAAAGGCAATGGGAATGAGGCCAGGACAAGAATCAGATGCTGAGCCCAAGCTGGTACTTCTTTTCTTTCCTTTCCTTTATTGAGAAATGTTCACTCTGCTGCCCAGGCTGGAGTGCAGTGGTCCAATCATAGTCACTGTAACATAGAATCCTGGGCTCAAGAGATCTTCCCGCTACATACAGGTGCATGCCACCATGTCTGGCTAATTTTTGTAGAGATTGGATCTTGCTATGTTGTCAAGGATAGTCTCAAACTCTTGGCCTCAAGAGATCCTTCCACCCTTGCCTCCCAAAACACTGAGATTACAGGCATGAGCCACCATGGCTGGCCAAAATTTCTAACAAATCTATTAATAACGCAAGTGGAAAGGATGTAAGAGATTTATTGCAAAGTTTCCCATGCTAAGTAAATTCTATTTAATAATATATTGTATGTGCAGGAAAATATTGTTAATATAAGCATGTAGTTTGTGTTATGATGAATCAGAATTATTCATTTTGTGATTCAGAATACAATTAGGAAATGTATGAACATGACATTACTAACAGAAGTTCAGATTTGAAGGCAAAATTTAACCCCTCATTTTAAATGAAAAGACTATCTCTTTATGAAAATGCAACATTAAAGTGAAGAATCTACATAATTTAAGATCCCAAGAGAATTTTATGAACAATCATCAGCTGGATTACACTAAAGTAAGTCAGAGTCAGATAACAGTTCTCATCTAGGTTACTTGCAACAGTTCACTGTATTCAAGAAATATCAAGACTGGTTTTGCCTGGAAGTGTCCAGAAAACAAAGGCTTTATTTCAGGTGAGGCTGTTCAAGTGAATCTGAAGAAGCTAAACATAGTTCCATGGCCCAGGATCAAGTGTCTAGAAACAAACTATTAATTCACACCCAAAGCATAAAAAATACACTTTAGTTATACATTTTGGCAACATGTATTTAATCTAACCATACATAAGAAAACCTTTGAGAGAAAAGTTGCTTAATAATTTAAGAGCATCTGAAAGTTTTTAGGTTGGTTCAAAATTAATTGTATTTTTTACCATTTAAAAACCATTAAAAACTGCAATTAATTTTGCACCAACCTAATAAAATGATATTCTTCTGTTGTTATTAGTTATTGGTAACCCTATGGGAAAAAACAATATAGAATTTAAAAAAGCTTTTAGAATTGACTTTTAAGATTAACTCTGACACATAAGTTTTTAAGAAAGGGGATATTTGACACATTTAGAAAAACAACTTGTGTGTGATCTACTACATAGAGCAGGTAGACATGTTTTGATCCTAAAAATGTATTTTTTCTTTCAATTATTGTGATTAAACAAGGAAGCAAAACAATCATGAAATTTGGACTTTATGTGTTAGCAATATAAACATTGGTTTCTTATTGAGGAAAGATTATATATAATTAAATTACTTCAGCATTGACTTTTATTTTTCTTGGTTTTTTAAAGAATGATATTTCTGGTTTAGCAGAAAAAAATTTATTTGCTCTGGCAATTCAAAGGCATTATTCTTTTAATAAGAAGAATCTTGGGGTATAGAACTTCCCTATTTAGCTACCAAAACTCTGAAGAACATAATTTTAGATGCAAAACAAGATACTTTGAATCTCTAGCTCAAGAAATTATTTTGTTAAAAGTGCATGAAAGATGTAACTGGGCATTGGCGGCCAATTTCATTAAATGAGCTGTGACTTCACAGAGAAAAAGATAAGTATCTATTGAGTTCCCAAAGGCTACATTATTCAATGAAAATTTATTTCTACTAGGATATCATAATGGAAAGTAGCTAGGGTAAATTAGTAAAATTTATTCTGGGATACAGCTCATTTATTCAATAGTCATTTATCTCTTAAGAAAAGTATTTACATAGTGAGATAATTTAATGCAAGTTATGAGACTTTCTTATTTCAGTTTTCATTTCTTTTTATACTCCTGACTTATCAGCTTGGGTTAAACTCTTGCACACTCAAAATTTTCCTTACATTCTTGAATGAATTAACTTAAATTCTCTTTGCATGAAACAACCCCATTGTTTACCTTGTATATATCAACATCATCAACATCCTCATGTAGGTAATTGAAAATCCTCAGTTCTGTAGGTTTTTAGTACAATGTTAGAAGAAAGATTTTGTACCCTGAGCTTAGCAGAAGTTTATGTTGGTAGCAGATTCTTTCAAACAATAGCAAATTACTGTTACAGAGTGAGATTGTTGCTGTGTCCAATGGAGTTTCCACAAACACTAATAAAGATGGAAACTTAATGATCACATTCTCCATTCTTGTTTTTTAGGAATTTGTTTTTAAATTTTAAGTCATATTTACATTGTGAGCATAAACATATTTAAAATTTAAAGATCAAATGGACAGAAAGATGAATTTTCCTGATCTTAAAATTTATTTATATTATTTTAAAAAATTCTACTTTTGTCAATGCTTGAATTTTCTGAAGACTTTTAATAATAAAAACATGTTACTCTGAAATGATATCAAAATTTTCACATTTACCTAGTCAATGGGGTGTAATTGGTTAGAGTTTGAGTTAAAAGAATAGAATCAGACTCCTAACATACTCTTAGAAAATAAAAATCTATTTATAATTTCAATTAAAATGATAGAACATAGTAGAACAAAACATAGAAGAAAAAACATTTTAGAATCCAAAATGGAGAAAGTCTTCTTAAGCCAAAACCAAAACCAGATCCTCTAAATCCTTGCTATGCAAAGTGTGGACTATAGACCAGTAGCATGCATATCTAGAGTAAGTTAGAAATATCAGCTCTCAGGCTTCACTCTAGCTCCTGTACTTTAACCAAATCCCCAAGTGATTTTATGCCCAATAAGCAGTTTTCAACCCTGTCCGCAGTTTAGTATCAACTGGGAGACTATGTTTCAATGTTACCCAAATCAATTAAACCTAAATATGTGAGGGCTCAGGCTGCCATCTTTCTATAAAAGCTCCTTGGTGAACCTAATCTGTAGATGATTTGGGAACCACTATTTTTGAGAAAACATGAACAATTCAGTCTTTGATACTTGTATAAAGTTAAAGATAAAGGTAAATTCAGAGAAAATATTTGCAACAAGCTGGGTGGGCATGGTGATGTATGACTGCTACGTATGTGAGAGGCTGAGGCTGGAGGATCACTTGAGCCCAGGAGATAGAGGCTGCAGTGAGCTGTAATCACACTACTGCATTCCAGCCTGAGTGACAGAGCAAGACCCTGTCTCTAAATATAAATAAATAAGTAAATTTAAATTGCAACATATACATAGCAAAGAGCTAATTTGCCTAAAATGTAAAGTGATTCTTCACATCAATGATAAAGGACTGACAACCCAAGCAACATAACCAGTCACTGACTACATCCTGAACTTTCACAGAAGAGTAAATATATCTCTAACAAACTTGTAAACAGTGTGCAAACTCACTAATGAGGAAACTAAATTTAAATAACAATGATGTACTATATTTTCCCTTTCAGATTGACTATAATTAAAAGAATTTATGGTATCCTTTGTGGTGAGGGTGTGAGAAAGTGGGAACTCTCATACTGTCAATGGGAATATAATGAATATTCCATTTTGGAAGGCAATTGGACAGTGCTATCAACATTTCAAATGCACAGATAATTTGTCCCAACAACCTTACCTCCTGAAATCTTTACTATAAGAAATAGTCACATAATTATACAACTATATATGTATACATGTGATAAATATATATAAAATGTGTATATGAGAAAAAGTTGAAGCAACCTGCATGTTCATCAATGCTTAAATGTTAATTATGATGAAACTTTACTGAGTAAAACTGTCCAGTGGAGAACAAAGGAAGTCTATATTACCAACACGGAAATATATTTGTGGTAAGTTGTTGAGTTAAAAGAGCAATTTACAGATTTCTCTCTCATTTTTGCATTATCCTGGTTTAAAAATGTTATTTATAAATGAAAGGCCTGGAAGAATGCTGTTGAACTCTTAACATTGGTATCTTCTAGGGGTGGAAGGTAAGAAAGGGTGAGATAGGCACTTTCATTTTTAGCATTTACAGTGTGCTATTTGTTTTTTCAGCCCAATTATAATACTTTTGTACCTAAAGACATATTTATAATATTGTTTAAATAATTGATTACTCAGAACTAGCTTGTGTGCATTACTGCAAAGAGAATATTTTGGAGGTGAAGACACAGAGAAAATAGGCAACATTTTTTATTTCTAAAAAATTGTGGTAGGTAGAGGAAAAACAACCTATACAACATATAAAAGTTAGAATTTCCTTTAGAAATAAGACTCTACATTAAATTAAAATGAAACACTTTTAAAATGTATATATCATCAAGTAATTGATCTCATATGAGATAATGACAACATGACATGCGTGAGGCAACACAAGTGAAGTGAGGTCACACGACATACGTTAGGCAGTAGGTAGTCTCCTAGATAAACTAGGGTTAGGAAATTTAAATTGCTTTGCAGTACAATGTGGTAAGAGTGTCAGAAAATCATTGATGTAATCTCCTATAGTCTAGTTTCCAGGGCTGTAATCTACCAACCACAATGCTACCTTCAATAATAGCGCAAAGATAAAAACGATGCAAGTTATTGCCAGGGACTGGGAGTTGGGAAAATGAATTGACTACAAAGATTCACAAAGGAACTTTCTGGCACCATGAAAATATTCTGCATTTTAATGTTGCTGGATATATGACTATGTGCATTGGTCAAAATTCATAGAACTATACACCTCAAAGGGAAACTTATGCTTCAATAATCTTGTCTTCAAATTAAAACACAATGCAAATGACAAACAAATCAAAACATTTACCTAGTGCTTCAATATCTACTTAAAGAGTGATTGAAATAATCAAAAGGGAGACAACATTAAGATTTTATAACAAAATATTGTGTTAAAAGCAACCTGAAAAAATCTTATCATGTACATGTTGTTGGAAAAAACGTATATGTACAAAAAGATGGCAGAGATCTTCAGTTTTTTTTGTTGTTTACATTTTTCTGATACTACTTTCTGGAAATACTTAGAAGACTAAATGTAAACATAAACCAGAAAATGGATAACATCTAATTAGTTTTTCTTTACATTCGTTCTTCTACTGTGTTGTCTTAGCTGGGCAAAGTGAACTTAGGGAATGATGTTATAAATACAAAAGCAATCATTGGATTTGATTTTTGTTCATATTTATAGAGGCTAAGATTACATTTTCCTAGATAATGAAGTTTAAAGTATAAGTAAAATGTAATTTAAACTTTAGATTGATCTAATGTTTATATAACTAGAATTAAACCACATACCATGTACCAGGGGCTTTAGCTTAAAACCATTCGTTAACATTGACAATGTGCATTCCTATGAAAATCATGTTAACATAATTGTCCTGCTCTTCATTCTCTTAAATAAACAAGTGACTGGTCCCCTAATAGCCTCATTTCATTATGTAAATGTACAGTACCTTCCCTCAACAGCCACATATCACCCGGAGTAGTGAAGGTCTTGCAGAATGTGATGTTTATCTTTTACATTTATTGCTAAAATCAAAGAGTTTTTCTGAAAATACAATGCAAATACTTCTCCAGAGAAGTAGTCAGGTGGAGACTTAACTCTCTTGCCCCTTCATTGACACTGACATATTAAAGACTAAAACCAAACCCCAAAACTCACACCATTAACTTATAGAGCCTCCTCCATGTCCTGTGGGATTAATTTTATTTGGGATCCTCACATCCTCAATAGATTAATACACAAGTCATTTGTCTTTCTGGTCTCCAGAGCAGACATAAAAAGTCATAGTTTCCATGGCAATCAGACAAGCCCCACCCTGAGTGGTTGTTAAACTGTATATCCTACACTACACTGGAGCTCTTTACTGCTAGAGTATCAAACCAATTTCAGAAGCAAGGCCACTTGAGAATGACAGATTAGCTTCTGGGAAGGTTGACTTAGCACAGTGGGCAGCTGGCTTAAACACTAAGAGGCAGAGCAGAAATATAGATTCCCTGGATGAAAATTTATATTTCTATTGGCGTTGCGAAGGAGAGAAAAATCTACAGGGTCACAGCCATTAACACGAAAATTTTTATAGCTAAATTTAATAAAAAATGTCATAAAGAGATCAAGTCACATCATTAGTTCTAGAGTAAAAGACAGAGGAAGTAAGTGAGATTGTCTTCAGAAGGAAAAAATAAATGATCTAAAGGTTGCTGAGTTACTCAAACTTTTCACATAGTGTTGCAGGCATAAAAAAGAAATCAATGAATCAATGCATATTTATGCTTTGGGCTGACTTCATAATTAAAATATACTTCCCTCCCCCAGCTATATATTCTTTGGGAGTGACCTGTGGCCCACAGAGTGGCAGAAGGGTCAATTTTTTGAAACTCAAATTGGGTTTATTCAAGAAAAGTCCGCTCAAAATAGATGAGCACCCAAAAAGACACCTTTACATTGACTCAAGCACTGACTTGCATCAGGCTTATAGGTCTGAAACCAATTCTATCAATATTGATGTGGAATCAGAGTTTGCATTTTGGTGCTATGGCGATGGCATTATAGGCAGTACCCACCTTCAAGGCCTGCATTCTAACTGCTGCTCACACTTCCCACCGCTTTGAGGCAACCTATTCCCAATGGGAAACATCTTAAAGATTTGACAAAAGCCAAATAAACCACCAGTGTTCACTGACAGATGACTTTCCAATAATGGTTGAGTTGATAACCATAGTAGTCAAATGCACAGAGACAGAGGGTAGAATGGCAGTTGCCAGCAGCTGTGGGAAAGTGAGCTTGGGAAGTTATTGTTGAATGCATAGAGTTTCAGTTTTACAACACAGAAACAGCACTGGTCACAGATGGGGTCATGGCTGCATGACAATGTGAGTGTGCTTACCGCCACTAAACTATACAGTTAAAAATTATTGAGATGATACATTTAATGTTGTGTATATTTTACAAAAACAACAACAAAAAGCTGAGCTGAAAAAAATCTAATAAGGTCCTGAGTCCTAAATGAAACCTCCTGCTTCTAATACACTTGAATCTAAGACTCGGTTTTTGCAAATCACATCTCGTTTAACTTAGCAAAGAAGTGGTATGTGTAAGGGAAATGGAAAAGGAAGAGAGACACGGATGGCATCTGCCCCTAGAAAGCAGTCCTTTTCCAGGTCTACTTATCATGGCTGGAGGGCAAGAAGAAACAATCATGGGTATTCTAATAGTTCAAGTCATCTTTGCATGTAGAAGACTTTTTTTTTTTTTTAACTTATGTATGTATGTATTTATTACTTTTTCTTCATTTAGAGGTTATAAGCACAGATTTCTTACTGGCATATACTGCATAGTGGTAAAGTCTGGGCCTTTTGTATATCTATCATGGGAACAGTCAACATTGTGCAGGTAGAAATTTGATCGCTATTTTGTCAACATCCCTCCAACTAGCGCAGCTGCTAGAATGTTGTAGGACTGCAGTAAAAGGTTGATAAACAGATAAGGAAATCTGTCCTCTAGTAAAACAGACCTGCTAGTGGCTTGTAAACTTACTAATTTTATCACATTAAAAATTTCCTCTCTCCTGAATGGAGATGGGGAGTAAGTTATTTAACTTTTGGGAGACTCAGTTTTGTCATTCATGAAATGCAGACTATACTTCTTTTTCCCTAGTGTTGTGGCATTAGGTACATATGTGTGTGTAGAAGTCTGTGTATACATTCATATTTATATATACACATCTATTTAAAACATATTCAAAATAACACCTTAGTACATTGTAGGGATTTTATAAATAGTAAGTAAGCACCATTTTTTTTCATGGTTGCTATTGTAATAAGCCTGTTCTAAATGAGTAAGTTGCATATCTTGTCTCATTCTTTTGATTAGTTTGTTACCAAAAAGGTTGGTCCTTCTGTCACTCAATATATAGGCCACAGGCATCTCCTTAAACAGTTTAGAGAAAAAGCTTTTATTATGAACCTGTCAGAGTTAATAAAAGTCAGCATGTACATTGATTCTTTGGTTTATTCACTCATCCATTCACCATGCTTTTAGCAAAGGCCTGCAATATGCTGGCACCATGCTAGGATCTGAGCAGGTCCTGCTTTCCAAGTGTTTAAACTAAATGGGGGAAATGAATAGAAAGGCAAATGATTACAGAGAAAATCAGTGTTTTAAGTGCCAGAAGAAGGAGAAAGGAAGAGCTTTGGAAGGCTTGCCATTCATGCTTGCTTAGGACTTCCATGTACAGGCTATAGAAATCCACACAGGGATTCTGGGATGCAACAGAACGATAGCGGTTTTCAGAATATAATTTGGTAACCGTGTGGAAGGTGGTTTGAAGTGAGGAGTGGCTGGGCTTTTAAAATGTCTACTTTCTGTTACTATAGTTAGCAACATTGGGATTCACTTACTTTCTCTTACCCACGTGTCTTCACCTTATTTCTTGACAGCTCTTACAGGGTGACATAAATTACAAAGCAGAGAAGAAAGGCAATTTGCTAGCTTTGGGCACTCTGAACTGCTGTAGTCATATCATATTACCTTTGGGGCCTTAGTTACCCCCCACCTCATTATGCATTTAGTAATGTCTGTGTTTTGTCCTTTAAATACTTATTTCTTAGAACCAAAATTATTATAAATCATGTTACCAATATGCAAGAATTTTAAAAGTTATCCACTGGAGAAGAAAAGTATCAAAGATTAAGATATCATATATATCTTAATAGTAGACCATACAGGTATGCATAAATCTCTAGTCCCCCTCTGTGACTATACATTTACTGATATAAGCATTGGAAAAAAACTGGGATAATTTGCACAGGTATAATTCATGATTCAATAAGCATAAATCAAAATCGGAGGAATGCAAAAAACTCTAGAATCTCTTGAGTAGTATGAAACAGAGGGCTGGTTAGATTTCACAGGTCTCTATGTATATGCAATTGAGATTTTATTTCTTCACACATACAATTCCACAGTTATCTCTTACCTTTATACTGTACATATGGTAGAGCTGGAATGTTTAAGAGTCATTAAGGTCTGTTCATGTTAGGAAAGCAAAAGTATTCCCACTTCGTTTGAAATAACAGAACTTTATTTTAATTACCAAAATAATTCTCTGGAGGAAAAAGAATTAGTATTTTCCTTAAGCCCTCTTCTCCTTAGAAGAAGAGGAAGACAAATAATGTATATGAAAGAGAAGGAAGGAATGTAAGCTGCTCCTTAAAAGGTGACCCTATTTGTTGATTTAGTTCTTTTCTTCCAGCATAGCTCCCCACTGCACAGGTTAACAGGAGAGTTTGCATGAGGACTGCAGCCGCTGGCAGGTGAGAATAGTCTGGATTGGGAGAGTCAAAGAAGATGAATGGGACACATGAAAACAACAACTGGGAGCAGAGACGTGAAATCTGGAAGCCAATTTTGTGTAAGTAAAGTCATAACGTGACGTTAGTACATTGTGTTTCCTGAGACCAGGAAAACCAGAGAAGACAGAAAGGGTAGGGAAAGAGACATGAAAATGGATCTAAATCTGGTTTTATATATGCCCCATATACAGGCTGTTGAGGAAAAAACCTATAGTAGGATCTGTTTCTGTGAACCAATGACACAACCGGTTTGGTAGCCACCAGAAAAGCTGGCAAATGTAGAAGCAGCTCATTGGAACTAAGAAAATTATCTCCTAGAGTTGAACTCCTGGCTCCATTTCTTGGGCATGTGTTTACTTCTCCATTTTTGCAAAATAATGAGTACAAATAATATCAAAGGGAAGGTAGTCATATCTATTTCATGAGGTTGTTGTGAGGAGCCAGTACATTTTTATACAAACTAACACTTTGATACCTGAATAAAACTCCAGAATGCAAAGTAATACTATTGTGCAAGCATTGCATTATCCTCATCTTCAACATCTTCATTAGTAAGATCCTTTTAACAGAAAGGAAAAGAGGTAGCATACTCCTATATAATTTCCACGTTTCCAGTATTGACAGTATAGATAGTGGAAGGGTAAATGCAGATGAAAAACAGGTCACTTAATTCTCTCTGTTGAAGAAAAGAGAGTCCCTTGCAACTACCCTCATCTTACCCTGTCTCTCTTTTCTCAAAGCATTTACTTTGGAAAACTTGTGATTCTGAGCTCTTTTTTTGTCTCTTTGAAATGTATTTAAATCCTTTCAAAAGCTAAAGCTAAGTCTCTAAGACCTAGGAAGCTTTAAAACTCAGGAGTGACTTATCAAGGGCCTGGGAGCCAGTTATTTAAAATATGCTCATCAAGAAAGACAGCACCCCTGTCTTCCAGTTTGCGTGGGAGCACAGGAGCCTAAATTTTGGGCACCAAAACCATCTTCTGTGACAAAAACAATGAAAAGCTTACTTAGCCTTTGGATAAAGCCAATTAGCTTACAGCCCAATTAGCAGGTAAATTTAGGATGAACTATGTGTGACAAATTGTGCTGTCAAGACTTCTTGAAGACCACTAATTTTTTTATCCCAAGAAAATGCACGTAATGGGTTGCATCTGCTGGCTGTTGAAAAGGATGAAATTTCTTGCTGACTTTGAAGTTTATATATATTATATTATATTATATATATAATAGTCTTATATATATTATATTATATTATATATTATATATTATATTTTATTGCTTTTTAGGTTTGGGGTACACGTGAAGAACATGAAGGATTGTTGAAGAATTCCCTGCAACGCACATCACTTTCTGGTTTAATGATTATTATATAGCATGGCTATATAATACCTTTTTCTACCTTTGTGGAAAAGTTTTCTGGGTTGGGACTGTAAACTGAAAACAAAATCCTAAGCCCCACAACTGACTGAACAGAACCCTCTGCCCCTTGGCCAAGGGGACCCCAGAGAAATCCAAAAAAGAAGCTCTCGCCATGATGGGAAGGGAAGTCTGTAATGCGTGATTATGTCACAGTATGTAGCTAGTCAGGCATGAGCAGAGCAGCAGAGGGCTCTCCTCCCCTACCAGGAATGTCAGGTGGTCAAAGGGTGTTGGTCAGGTGGTCCTGATGATACAGGAGTGAAGAAGAAATCACTTAGGCAGATAGTAAGGGTATAGGAGTCTTCCATAAGGCTTTTCTCTTTATGAAAAAGCAGGCCCAAATCATTTTCTAACAAAGAGCAGCCCATAAAGTCAAGTTTCAGACATAGACAAGCAAGCTGGGAGCTTACACGGGTGAATGCTGGCAGGAACTAGGGACTAGACATGTTCAAGATGGCGGCTCCACCTTCCTTTCTCTGCCAGCCACTTGTAGAGTAAGAAGCAGACAAGATGGTGCTGATCAACTGGAAAGCCCATTTGCATAATAAGATTAGAGTGAGGCCACCAGCCTTCCCCAGTGCTATGTAAATGTCATACCTGATTGAACCAATCTGTGAGCTCTACATAAATCAGACACCACCTCTGCAAGCCGGAATATAAAATTTGACACATCTGCTGCCAGCCAGTCCTGTCCACTTGGAGACCCCTTTCTCTATAAAGCTGTTTCTCTTTCTCTTCTCTTCTGCTTATTAAAGTTCCTAAACTCTTCCTGTGTGTCCATGTCCTAAAGTGTCCTGGTGTGACAACAAACCCCAGAGTATATTCCCTAGACAATGTAGCTGCTTTACTGATAATAACTGGTCCCAGCCAGAGCCCAGGGAAAGGCAGTCTCCCAATAAAAAATAACCTGAAACTGGTAATCAGCAGCTTCCTGATAAGATCTAAGGATTTGGGAGAGTGGGCTCAAGCATGTGCACTAAAAGGCAAAATGGTGGAGTTTAACAGGTATATGATCTAGGGGCATTTAACCGGCAAGGGAAGAATGCCTCAAGTGAGCATGCATACAAAATTCATCAAGTTTATGGAATGCCTTTATTTTTATTCCCATTCTTAGAAGTAAAATTTAATACTTCTATCTATACTTTGAGTCCTGGATCTTACTCTCATCTATTTGAAGTTTTTCATCGATATCTTTTTGGAACGTTAAGCAGAATGGCATTAAATACCATGGTATTAAATACCTATTCCTTAAATTCTTTCACTGATATTTCTAAATTATATTAAAGAGATGTTGTCTCTCATCCACCATTCATTACTTCATACTGTTCTCCATCAGGAGAAGTGGCCTCTTCTCATTATGGTGTGAAATCTTGTGGTTCATTTTACCTCTTCTCTGGTGTCTATTTATATACAGCCAATGATGAAATCTTAATCATTTCTCCTTGAAAATATATGGTCTTTCATATTTTTTTCCTCCTTTCATCTTTATTGCTACAACCTTGATCTTGGTACTTAATAATCTGTACTACACTCCTGCAACAGTCTTGTAACCCCGGCAGTCTTGGGGAGGTGACTATTCTCTCCAAATTAGTTCATAGAGCATTTCCTAACCAACTGTTTGGCTGAGGCATTCTGTACAATATTCTCTTATGTGTTCAATGGCACTTTATTGCTTATGCCTGATTACTTCTGAGTAGTTGTCAAAATCTTCTGTTATCTTGGTTTCACTAGATTTTTATACTTTGATTTCCATTATTCTCTAGGCTGCAACACCCTCAATATATTCAGCCTGGTTTTATTCTTTTGTTCTTTTTTTGAGAACTCTTCTATGTGTGGGGTTTACTACAAATCTCAAATCTTATATAATAACACCAATAGCAAAACAACCTTAGACAAACATACAATATATCACTAGTTGTATTAGTCTTTTCTCATGCTGCTACAAGGACTTAACCAAGACTAGGCAATTCATAAAGAAAAAGAGGTTTAAAGAACTCATAGCTCCACATGGGAGGGCTAGGGAGGCCTCACAATCATGAAGGAAGGTGAAGAAGGAGCAAAGGCACATTTTGCCTGGTGGCAGGCAAGAGAGAAGGGCAAATCCAAGACAGGGGAGCCCCTTATAAAACCATCAGATCTTGTGAGAACACACTCACTATTGTGAGAACACCATGACGGTTACCACTCCCATGATTCAATAACCTCCCACCAGTTTCCTCCCACAACACATGGGATTATGGGAACTATAATTCAAGATGACATTTGGGTGGGGACACAGCCAAACTGTATCATTCCACCACTGGCCTGTCCCAAATCTCATGTCCCACGTTTCAAAACACAATCATGCCTTCCCAACAGCCCCCCAAAATCTCAACTTATTCCAGCATTAACTCAGAAGTCCAAAGTCTCATTTGAGATGAGGCAAGTCCCTCCCACCTATGAGCCTGTAAAATCAAATGCAAGTTAGTTACTTCCCAGTTACAACGGGGGTACAAGCATTGGGTAAATGCACCCATTCCAAATGGGAGAAACTGGCCAAAACAGAGGCTACAGGCCCCATGCAAGTCTGAAATCCAATAGGGTAGTCATTAAACCTTAAAATTCCAAATGATCTCCTTTGATTCCCTGCCTCACATCCAGGTCGTGCTGATGCAAGAGGTGCTCTCCCAAGGCCTTGGGCAGCTCTGCCTCCATGACTTTGTGGGATACAGCTCCCCACTCTACTGTGTTCATAGGCTAGTGTTGAGTGTCTGTGGTTTTCCCTGATGCAAGCTGTCGGTGGATCTACCATTCTGGGGTCTGGAGGATGGTGGCCCGCTTCTCATAGCTCCACTAGGCAGTATTTCTGTGGGGAATTCTGTTTGGGGGCGGCAACTCCACATTTCCCTTCCACACTGCTCTAGCAGAGGTTCTCCATGAGAGCTCTGCCCCTGCAGCAAACTTTTGCCTTTACATCTAGACATTTTCATCTATCCTCTGAAATTTAGGTGAAGATTCCCAAATCTCAATTCTTGACTTCTGTGTACCTGCAGGCTCAATACCATGTGGAAGTAGCTAAGACTTGGGGCTTGCACTCTCTGAAGCCATGGTCCAAGTTGTATGTTGGCCCTTTTTAGCCATGGCTAGAGCTTCTGGGATGTTGAGGCTGCACATAGCAGGGGGGCTCTGGACCCCACCCAGGAAACCATTTTTACTCCTAGGGCTGTGATGGGAAAGGATGCCATGAAGGTCTTTGACATGCTCTGGAGACATTTTTCCCATTGTCTTGGTAATTAGCATTTGGCTTCTCATTAGTTATGAAAATTTCTGCTGCTGGCTTGAATTTCTCCCCAGAAAATGAACTTTCATTTTCTATCACATTATCTGGCTGCAAATTTTCCAAACTTTTGTGTTTTGCTTCCCTTTTAAACATAAGTTCCAATTCCAAACCATATCTTCTCTAAAATAGTTACATCAGCAGCTGTATGTTTAACATAATGATGTGGTTATTGTTCAAAGGCATATTCTTTTAAATATTGTCAGTGATTAATAAAAGTAAATGCTTTTAAGAGCATCCAAGTTACCTCTTGAATGCTTTGCTGCTTAGAAATTTCTGCCAGGTACCCTAAATCATCTTTCTCATGTTCAAAGTTCCACAGATCTCTAGGGCAGGGCCAAAATGCTGCCAGTCTCTTTGCAAAAATATAGCAAGAGTCACCTTTATTCCAGTTTCCAAAACATTCCTCATCTCCATCTGATACCACCTCAGCCCAGACTTTGTTGTTTATATCACTATCAGCATTTTGGTCAAAGCCGTTCAACAAGTCTCTAGGAAGTTCCAAAATTTCACACATCTTTCTGTCTTCTGAGCCCTCCAAATAGTTCCAACCTTCAGTTGTTATCCAATTCTAAAGTTGCTTCCACATTTTTGGGTATCTTTACAGCAGTGCAACGCTACCTGGTACCAATTTACTGTATTAGTTTGTTCTCATGCTGCCATTAGAATGTACCTGAGACTGGGAAATTTATAATGAAAAAGAGTTTTAATGGACTTAGATCCACATGGCTATGGAGGCATCACAGTCATGGCAGAAGGTAAGGAGGAGCAAGGCATTATCTTACATGGGAAAAGACAAGAGAGAATTGTAGAGTGAAGGGAGAGAAAAGTTCCTTGTAAAACCATGAAATCTTGTGAGAACTCACTATTATGAGAAAAGCATGAAGGTTAACTACCACCATGATTCAGTTACCATTCACCGGGTCCCTCCCATGATACTAGGGGATTATGGGAACTATAGTTCAAAATGAAATTTGTGTGGGGACACAGTCAAATCATATCAGTAGCATACCAAAATATATGTAACCAAAATCTATTATTCTTATAGGGCCCAACCCGAAAGTCACCTGCCCATAAAACCTTCCCTGAATATTTCATGGATGTTGAAGCTTTCCAAGAACATTCTGTGAATTTCTTCTTGAGCTACTGCTTTCCTAAACCTATCTATTATGGTCTATTATAAACTATTACTATACAGTGACACATTTGAAAATGAATATAGTGAGATGTACATATCTTAATTTGTGTTATCTTCTCTAAAATAGTTACTTCAGCAACTGTATGTTAAACATAGTGATGTGGTTATTGTTCAAAGGCATATTCTTCTAAATATTGTCAGTGATGAAAAATTGTCTTTTGAAACAGATTGGAATTTTGGCCACAAGTAAAAGTAATTTATTGTTTAGTTGCTGGAAAATAGATGTTCAACCTGGCTAATGCAATTTCTCAGTGAAAAACATGGTGTGACTCTGAAGCAATGAGTTTATTTGTTTATTTATTTGTTGCAGAAATCATGGCTAGTTCCAAAGACAAATTCTGACTGGCAGCATCCATGGAATGAATAAACTGCTTCTTTATTACTAATGCAAAGATGATTCTTCATCATAATGCATCCATTATTATACTTATGAAGACATAAATCTATAAATATGAGACCATATATTCCTCATCATATGGCTTTGTATTTCATACTATTGTTTCAGGTCTATTAACCTTCTTTAGAGTGAAAAATGTTTTAATGTAGGAAACAGAAATGAACTGATTAATTTATTAAAATGTTAATCTAAACACGAAAGTTGTTTTTCAGATATAAATTGGCCTTGAATGTCCTCTTTAGCTCTAGTTTTCTAAAACTTTAAACCCATGAATCCCACTGACTATGTAGATGATCTTACACAAATCACTTCACTTTTATCAATCTATATTGTTTTGTCTATTAAGTGTAAGTATTAGACTGGATTTCTACAATCATTTTTCAGGTTTGTAAATCTTCAAATCTGTCATTTAGGTAAAACTGAAGTCCATATATTCATTACAGAAAAAAAATTATATTGCTTATTCTCAATAGACTCACTTCCTTTGAGTAGCATGTTTTTACTTGCATTTTAGATTTGCTGCTTTCACAGAAAATGAAATTTTAAGATGAAGCAAATTCTGACAGTGCCAACAGATATTCCTGGAATCTTAAAATTATGATTGCTTTTGTGGACTTTTCAACTGTGAGTATCTGCATGAATGTGTGTAAGGGATTTTCTAGCAATGTAGAAAGCCACTCTTTCTATAAGCAGGACAGGCCTGAAGTGCTGAGACAGTAACACTTCTCCCCCAGCAGCTTCCAGTAATACTTGGTGGGAGCTGGTGTTTAACAATCCCAGCTTTCACACTCGTTGGGTGAAGAGAGCTCTGAGCTCCATTTCTTCAGTTCCTTGCAGGAAACATTCCAATCATTTCCTTGTGGGAGCTGGCTTCAGAGCATACCCTTTATTTGTAGCCTGCCTCCTTGGAATTACTTCTTCCACAGCCCTACTAGTATTTCCTTTACCTTCCATTTAGACTAATTACATTTGAATTTTTGTCTTAGGATCTGTTTCTGGAAGAACCCAAATTAACACGAAGATCCCTGTATAATTACCATATTTTGAATCTACAAAACAAAGGTACAATCTCAGGTAATTCTCAGTGAGATAGAAAATAATATTTTACATTATTCCATTTTGAACATCTTCATGAAGTCACATTAAAAATAATCTCTTGGGGTCTTGGAATTTTTCCTGTAACATCATTTCCATGAGGAAATAGAAAAGCTTCAATCAGGCACCTGATGACGCAACTTATAGTTTAGTCTGTGACTTGGGCCTTCTGCTTAAACTCTGAGCCTTAATTCATTCTTTAAAACAAAGGCATCTTAGGTGGGTGTGGTGGCAGGCACCTGTCATCCCAGCCAACTTGGGAGGCTGAGGCAGAGAATTGCTTAAATCTGGGAGGCGGAAGTTGCAGTGAGCCAAGATCGCACCAGCGCACTTCAGCCTGGGCAACAGAGCGAGACTCCATCTCAAAAAATATAAATAAATAAAATACATCTAACCAACTTAATACCTTAAAGATTTCTTCAAAGATGTAATTTTCACCACACTTCAGCCTGGGCAATGGAGCAAGACTCCATCTCAAAAAAAAAAAAAAAAAAGACATTTAACCAACTAAATACTTTAAAAATTTCCTCAAAGATGTAATTTTTTAAAATGACAATACTCATTTCAGTTTTTTTATTCACTCTTGCTTTCAAGGCTGTTTTTTTCTTTTTGACTTGAATAACAGTACTATGGAATCTCTCCCCCTTTTCTTTTTGTGTAGTCCAGAATTTAAGTATGTCTGTTAAAAAAGAGTTCCGCTTATCTAGTGCAATTAAGCACTCTGCTACTTGTGGTGTAAATAAAATGCCAAACCACAGAAACAAAGCCATGGAGATATACTGCCTATATTGGTCATTTCCTTATGTTTCTGAATGTAAGTCCACCACCTAAAACTCACAAAAGTGACTATAAATAATGAAGTTTATACATGAAGTATCTACTTAAAACTTCAAACTTGCCTTTAAGGATTAACTCAAAGAAAGGTTAATATGAATGAAAACCAAAAATACATGATTATTTGTGAAAAAGAATGACAGATAGAGAAAGTATTACTTGTACCAGTTTTCCTACGGCTGCAGTAACAAGTTACCAAAAAACTGAGTGGCTTAAAAGAACAGAGACCTCTTTTGGTTCCATATGAAGTTTAAGGTGGTTTTTTCCAGTTCTGTGAAGAAGGTCATTGGTAGCTTGATGGGGATAGCGTTGAATCTGTAAATTACTTTGGGTAGAATGACCATTTTCATGATACTTATTCTTCCTAACCATGAACATGGAATGTTTCTCCATCTGTTTGTGTCTTCTCTTATTTCGTTGAACAGTGGCTTGTAGTTGTCCTTGAAGAGGTCCTTTACATTCCTTGTTAGTTGTATTCCTAGGTATTTTATTCTCTTTGTAGCAATTGTGAATGGCAGTTCGTTCTTGATTTGGCTCTCTTAAGTCTGTTATTGGTGTATAGAAATGCTTGTGATTTTTGCACA
>NW_022436979.1:6341151-6364230 GCF_009761245.1 Sapajus apella | reverse complement strand
CTTTGTAGCAATTGTGAATGGCAGTTCGTTCTTGATTTGGCTCTCTTTAAGTCTGTTATTGGTGTATAGAAATGCTTGTGATTTTTGCACATTGATTTTGTATCCTGAGACTTTGCTGAAGTTGCTTATCAGTTTCAGGGGATTTTGGGGTGAGATGATGGGGTCTTCTAGATATACAATCATGTCATCTGCAATAGAGACAATTTGACTTCCTCCTTTCCTATTTGAATACACTTTATTTCTTTTTCTTGCCTGATTGCTTTGGCTAGAACTTCTAATACTATATTGAATAGGAGTGGTGAGAGCGGGCATCCTTGTCTAGTGCCAGATTTCAAAGGGAATGCTTCCAGATTTGCCCATTCGGTATGATATTGGCTGTTGGTTTGTCATAAATAGCTTTTATTATTTTGGGATACCTTCCGTCAATACCTAGTTTATTGAGGGTTTTTAGCATAAAAGGCTGTTGAATTTTGTCAAAGGCCTTCTCTGCATCATTTGAGATAATCATGTGGTTTTTGTCTTTGGTTCTGTTTATGTGGTGAATTACATTTATAGACTTGCATATGTTGAACCAGCCTTGCATCCCTGGGATGAAGCCTACTTGATCATGGTGGATAAGCTTTTCGATGTGCTGTTGCAGTTGGCTTGCCAGTATTTTATTGAAGATTTGTGCATCTATGTTCATCATGGATATTGGCCTGAAGTTTTCTTTTCTTGTTGAGTCTCTGCTGGGTTTTGGTATCAGGATGATGTTTGTCTCATAAAATTATTTGGGAAGGATTCCCTCTTTCTGGATTATTTGGAATAGTTTCAGAAGGAATGGTACCAGCTCCTCTTTGTATGTCTGTTACAATTTGGCTGTGGACCCACCTGGACCTGGGCTTTATTTGGGTGGTAGGCTCTTAATAGCTGCCTCAACTTCAGACCTTGTTATTGGTCTATTCAGGGTTCTTCCTGGTTTAGGCTTGGGAGGAGGCAAGTGTGCAGGAATTTATCCATTTCTTCCAGGTTTACTAGTTTATGTGCAAAGAGTTGTTTGTAATAATCTCTGATGATGGTTTGAATTTCTGTGGAATCTGTGGTGATACCACATTAAACTTCATATGGAACCAAAAGAGAGCCTGCATAGCCAAGTCAATTCTAAGCAAAAAGAACAAAGCAGGAGGCATCACACTACTGGACTTCAAACTATACTACAAGTCTACAGTAATCAAAACAGCACGGTACTGGTACCAAAACAGAGATATAGACCAATGGAACAGAACAGAGGCCTTGGAGGCAACACAACATATCTACAACCATCCGATCTTTGACAAACCTGAAAAAAACAAGCAATGGGGAAAGGAATCCCTGTTCAATAAATGGTGTTGGGAAAATTGGCTAGCCATGTGCAGAAAGCAGAAACTGGACCCCTTCCTGACGCCTTACACTAAAATTAACTCCAGATGGATTAAAGACTTAAACATAAGACCTAACACCATAAAAACCCTAGAAGGAAATCTAGGCAAAACCATTCAGGACATAGGTGTAGGCAAGGACTTCATGACCAAAAGACCAAAATTATTGGCAACAAAAGCCAAAATAGACAAATGGGACCTAATCAAACTCCACAGTTTCTGCACGGCAAAAGAAACAGTCATTAGAGTGAATCGGCAAACAACAGAATGGGAAAAAATTTTGGCGTCTACCCATCTGACAAAGGACTAACATCCAGAATTTACAAAGAACTAAAACAGATCTGCAAGAAAAAAACAAACAAGCCCATTCAAAAGTGGGTGAAGGATATGAACAGACACGTTACAAAAGAAGACATACATGAGGCCAACAAACATATGAAAAAATGCTCATCATCACTGGTCATTAGAGAAATGCAAATCAAAACTACATTGAGATACCATCTCACACCAGTTAGAATGGCAATCATTAAAAAACCTGGAGACAACAGATGCTGGAGAGGATGTGGAGAAATAGGAAAACTTTTACACTACTGGTGGGAGTATAAATTAGTTCCACCATTGTGGAAGACAATGTGGCGATTCCTTAAGGACCTAGAAATAGAAATTCCATTTGACCCAGCAATCCTGTTACGAGGTATATATCCAAAGGATTATAAATCGTTCTACTATAAGGACACATGCACACGAATGTTCATTGCAGCACTATTTACAATAGCAAAGACCTGGAACCAACCCAAATGCCCATCGATGATAGATTGGACAGGGAAAATGTGATACATATACACCATGGAATATTATGCAGCCATCAAAAATGATGACTTCCTGTCCTTTGTAGGGACATGGATGAACCTGGAAACCATCATTCTCAGCAAACTGACACAAGAGTAGAAAATCAAACACCGCATGTTCTCACTCATAGGCAGGATTTGAACAATGAGAACACATGGACACAGGGAGGGGAGCACTACACACTGGGGTCTGTTGGGGGGAAATGGGGGAGGGATGGGGCGGTGGGGAGTTGGGGAGAGATAGCATGGGGAGAAGTGCCAGATATAGGTGAAGGGGACGAAGGCAGCAAATCACACTGCCATGTGTGTACCTATGCAACAATCTTGCATGTTCTTCACATGTACCCCAAATCCTAAAATGCAACTAAAAAAAAAACAAAAAAACAAAAAACAAGAACAGAGATTGCCTGATTGTCTCACAATTTTGGAGACTAGAACTCCAAACTCAAGGTGTCCCCAGGGCCATGCTCTTTTTGAAGTCTTTAGTGGTAATCGATCCCATGCTTTTTTCTTGGCTTCTGCTGTTGCCAGTAATCCTTAGTACTCCTTGGCTTGTATCTTGTCAATCTCTGCTTCCATCATCACATAGAATTTGCCCTGTGTGTCTCTGTCTCTCTTCTTATAAGGAAACCAGTCCTTATAATTAGATTAGGACCCACTTTAATAACCTCCTCTTAATTGTATTACAGCTGGGAAGACCCTATCTCCAAAGGTTACATTCACAAGTACTGGGTGTGTGAACTTCAGTGTATCAGTCCAACTCATAACATAACTTGTTAATTATTTGCTGATGCAAATGGACCCTTAAGGCCATGGCTGGCTCCAAGGGTATGTATCCAGGTCAGCTGCACAGTACTCCATCTCAGAAGAACTCTACTCCTGCCTATTCTTGGAGTTTAATGCTCTGTGGTTGCTGTCCAGAAACTCTTAATAACTTTATCATTGAATTTATGTTTGGTAAGAGAAACTTGTATGAACACTTTGGTGCCATGGATTGTGCATGGTACACTTCCTCATATATACCCTGGATGGGTTTTCAGAAGCTGTCTCTCTCAACCCTTTTCACACCTGGCCTTACCCTCCACACCCTTGCCCAGCAACTACAGCTGAACCTAGGCATAGAAAGGGGTGGGGTAGGGTGTGCACACTCCACGGCAGCTCAGAGTGAGGCATGGGAGCAGCCACCCCCTCTCCCCTTGGCCAGCAGCATCACCATGTGTTTTATGGTTGACTTGGCAGGGACAAACTTCTTGCTCACTCCAGGTGCAGGCATTGAGTGGATCCTGGAGGAGAGGTTGCAATTCTTGAGGGTTTTCCATCTGTAGTGGTTTCCAATGGTGTACTGTAAGAAGAGAATACCCCACTGGCTGGGTCCCAGTGAATTGATCCAGCAGTTGACAGCTGGTAAGGAAATAGGGTTTGGGGATGTCTCAGCTGTTTGAACAAGAAGTACAGCATTTTCCCCTTGCGCTGGGCAGGACAAGCGATATAAAATGTCCTTCTTTTAGGCATTTCTCTCAATGGGTAAAAAGCTCGGAGAAAATTCTAGTTTTTAATTCCGTCCATCACCTTTTCAGTTCTTTAGAGACAGCCCATGCAAATTGTTTTAAGGTTTTCATTTACTTTTGCATGAGCCACTTTTTGCTGCACAATATAACTCCACACAGAGATGAAGAATGAATTCGTCTCAGACACTTGCAATAAGTAGTTCCCCTGAGAAACAGAATTCTCACTGAAATATAATGGGCCTTCTAAAAACCTGTCAAGGTCTTCTACCATTTCTGGGCTTTTCCAGTATTTTAACTCTATTGGTGGTAATTGGTGTAACAAACGAATTTAAGTGCTTGATCCAGACAAACCAAGAGCTTCCTGTATCAGAAACTATGATTTTTTTTCATCATATAATCTACATTCAGGTGATTCTTTCTTATAACACACAGTAAGTATAATTATAGATGTCTAGATGGTCTGTGAACATTGTTTACATTCAGATTAATTCTGTAAGTTGTTGGACATCTTATTTTCCTTTGAAAAACTAAAAATTACTGTGACAATAAAAAACATTTTTTCATAAAATTGTCAATGTTATTTCTATTTGTATGTACTATAAAGTTATTAAGTATTTTCTATTTCTTACATTTTCATTGTATCATTTTTCCTTAGAGAAGAAAAATGTAAGTCATTCACATGTGCAAAATTATTATCAACAAGAAACTACTGATGCTTATAATAAAAATAATTTAAGTGTACCTTGAATATTCAATCTTCTGACCCTTTCTGTGGGAACACTAATATCCTTATTAACAAGACAACTGTGGTTCAGAGAGATAAAGTCACCCCTTAAAAAATTTAGGGATAACAAGTGGTAGAGTAGAATGTGAAACATTAGTTTGTTTTATTCAAAAGCCAAGAACTGCTTAATTGTGATTAATATTAATAAAAGTAAGGTTATATCTGAATACTAGATATGGAATAAAAATATCCACGAATAGAGAAGGTAGGTGGGTAATATTTCCCTTTATTCTCTACATAGAATATTTTGCTAAAAAGAAAAAAAAAAGCATTTCACATGTAGATGATCTGAAAAGGACTGAGTCTTTAAAAATTAGTTTTGGGAAGAGGCGAACTTTTGACTGGGTACCTTAGCTTGGGAAGGTGCTTTTAATTTTGAAATATCAATAAGGGTAAGGGAGGAAGACATTCATGACGGTTGGTAACTTAGAGTTTGCAGTGGGCTCTTGGCTTAGAGAAGAATTTAAAATGGGAAATCCAGACGTCCTTCTAGCTTCTCTAACTCAATAATTCAGGATATAAAATGAATTAGGGGGCTGGGCATGGTGGCTCACACCTGTAATTCCAGCACTTTGGGAGTCCAAGATGGGTGGATCATCTGAGGTCAGGAGTTCGAGACTAGCCTAGCCAACATGGTGAAACCCAACTCTACTTAAAATTAAAAAAAAAAAAAAAAATTAGCCCACATGGTACATGCCTGTAATCCCAGCTACTTGGGAGGCTGAGGCAGGAGAATCACTTAAGCCTGGGAGGCAGAGGTTGCTGTGAGCCGAGATCACACCATTGCACTCCATCCTGGGTGACAAGAGTGAGACTCCCTCTCAAAAACAACAGCAACAACAACAACAAATGAATTAGGTACTCCAACTTTGCATTTTTGCTACATCTTCCTGCAGATGTAATACACATAAGACAAAAACATGAGAAATTCTTATATTTCTTATGGTCCATGTGTTTATTTCAGAAAGTTAATTACTTATTGGAGGATATATTCTGTAAGAAAAAATGCTATCAAAACATTCCATGATATTGCACACATACATACCTCATTTATTAAAAAAAAAAAAACAAAACTAGTAAACATCACATAGAGTGGAAAGGAAAACTCTGAGGCCATCAATAGGTCTACATTACTGATTATTATTTAGCAGTTTCATGACCTAAAGTAGTATAGAAAAATAAATGTAATATTGGCCAATCAATTAACATGGAAAATTTCATTAATAAGTATCTAAACTAAACCAGTGTAATGTATTCCCAGTTTTTTTTAATCATTCAATTTGCAATGCAGCTGCTTTAGATTAATTATGTTTTCAGCTAGAATATAATTTTACCTTTCTATTTCTTCACTCAAGACATTGCCACCCAGTAGGCACTTAAATGCTTACTTAATTGTTTACCAGTTATTTACATTAATATCCAAATATAATATGGTTGAAAGCTCATTAGACTAAAAATTTAAAATATGGATGTCTTTGGGAAAGCAAAGTCTCTAAGGCACAGTTTTCTCATCTGCAAAATAGGAATAAAAGAATATGTATATTAAGGATCCTTGTGATGAAAAATGTAAGGTATGTGAAAGTGCCTGGCATAATGCATTGAATATAATATGATTTATATTAAACCTTATGATAAAGAAAACAATAATCTTGTGAAACACAAATGCTGTTTAAGAGTAAAAAATGTCTTAAATGTCAAAAATGTGTTTTTAATTCTAGAAACATTTCAGCTCCTAAAAGACGACTGTCGATTGCTTAGGAAATTCTTTAATTAAAAAATATAAGGCCGGGTGTGGTGGCTCATGCCTGTAATCCCAGCAATTAGAGAGGTCCAGATGGGCAGATCACAAGGTCAGAAGATCGAGACCATCTAGGCTAACACAGTGAAACCACTTCTCTACTAAAAATACAAAAAATGAGCTGGGTGTGGTGGCATGCGCCTGTAGTCCTAACTGCTCGGGAGGCTGAGGCAGGAGAATCATTTGACCTCAGGAGTTGGAGGTTGCAGGGAGCCAAGATTGTGCCACTGCACTCCAGCCTGAGTGACAGAGGAAGACTCTGTCTCAAAAAAAAAAAAAAAAAAAAAAAAAGTGGTTAAGTGGTTACCTTTTATTTCTAGCAGGCCAATTGCATTTTGATGCTGTGTTATCTTTATACTTCTCCTCATATTCATACCAGCAACTAGGAGCTGCATCCTGGAAATTATAGCATGCTCAAATTCAATTTTCTTAGTGTTTATCTACAAGTCAAAGATCAGAAAATGTTTTTATTCTTTTTGAACTGTGAAATTAAAAAAAATTCTACTAATAATGAACCAGACCTTGGAATACTGTAGCTGACTCAATACTCTGTACTTTCAGAATTAAGTTACTGTCTGTAAATTATTTATATAATAAGGACACTTTTAGTTTTAAATTAACTTTGATAAATAAAATTATATATAATTATAGCTGATAAAAGTACATTTTAATAACTAGCAGTTTTTTTTAACTAACTGGAAATCTATGAACATTGAGTTTCAGACTAAATTGTTAATGATAGATCATTCTCAATACATAATGGGCTCACACATATAATGTATGGAGCATAACAAAACTGTATATATATTGTGTCAACTTCATGGAAAAGCCTGAAACTCATTCAAACACATTCAAAAGGGATAAGTTAAAGGAAGAGAGGCAGTGAATTCCGCTTTGGGTTTGCCACAGTAGCTTATTAAATCATACTTATAAGTGCATTGATCTTATGTGTCGAAGACTAAAGCATTGCAATAGACTCTTAAGGGCAAGAGGGCTCTTGAAAGCAACATGAAACCTGGTTATATGCAAGGCGTAGTGTGTTGGCAGACACCGCATAGGGAACTCATGCTGTGGAAAGGAATAAGGACAATTTCACAAAGGGCATTGAGAATCACCAGGAAGATACTGCCATTTACTTGGCTAAGTAAGCATCTACAGTCTAGGCCTGTCTACATATCTTTTACGGTATTTCAGACTTTACCAGGTCAGTTATATTATTGTAATTTACAGCAATTTAAAACAAACTGGCCAATGTGCTGGTGGCAATCAGTAATCCTCTTTTCTTTGTAACCTAGGGTCAGTATCTACAATCAGCCATTCCATCAGATGACGGGAAAGGCTGTTGGTAGGAAGAGAACTCTAAATGAGGTGTATCACCAGTGAAATCAAATCCACTTCAGTTGCAAAAGTTATTTTTGTTAGGATCTTATTATGATTCTTCCTTTTACCTTATATATAAAAAATTATTTTAAAATTACCTCATTTATTTTACATGTCATTCTTATAATGCTAGGCTTCAGAATTGTGGTTATATTGTATGTAATTACACTGTAGCAAAAAGAAGGGATGGATATTCATCGAAATTCTTATAAAATAACTAAAAATAATGAATGCTCTTTTTAGTGACTGTATCATCCAGGGGACATCATTATCAACTTAGTGCAGCACCAGCCCTGGTTTCTGGTGACATTTTACTCTAAAGCGAACCCAAATATCATTCCTTGTCAGGCCAGTTATGAAAATCATAACCAGTACACGTGGATAAGGTCAGGGCTGCGGGTGGGGAGGGATTTTGTTGGGTGGAACGATGGGGACTAGAAAGAAGAAAGTGAAGGTATTAAGAAAATGACCTTCCATGAATATGACAAAGTCAGGTAAAGGATCTAGGAAGTAGGATTCTGATTAATAGCATTACAGAAAAATTCTGGTTGACTCACACTGCTGGCAGCTCTCATCTCACCATATAATGGGTGTAGAGTTTGGTTACGAACTTCTCATGAAAGCCAAAAGAAAATATAGACTTAAAACTACTAAAGAAATGCTTGCTAACAGGCTTACATAGTACTTTTATATGAATTTATAGATGCTATATTTAGATATAATGTGGAAGATTAAAAAATTATAATATTGAAAAGGGAAGACAAGATTTGACTGACAGGGTTTGACTTGAGCTCTGCTACTCATATCTGTGACAGTACAGATATTCTCAAATTTATCTGAGCCTCAGTTTTGTTGTTGAGCTTCAATTATAAAATGGGTCTGTTAAAAGTTCTCACCGTAAGCTGTGAGGATAGAGAAGAAGCCCCAGTGAGTGCTATTAAAATTGTCAATGATTTTAGTGAGGTCACCAGGGTTTTATTTAGAAACAAAAGTAAAAAGTAAATATGATACATTTTACAACTCAAAAGTTATTTAGCAATTCATACCTCTTAGATAAATAAATAGAAAGGTATAAGTGGACATATGCTATGCATTTAAGATTATACTACAACTTATTATTTATTTAAAATAATCAGTTATTGAATGTCTAATTTTCATTAGGCAGAGAACTATCACTAATTCACACACAACAGACCATTAAGGTAATACTAGTCATCATTACACTAGAGATCCTGCCAGTGTGAATAAACATAGGAAAAATAAATGAAATACAAAAGAAAAATAAAATATTATTTTCATTATTTATAGGTGGCATGATTATATAACCAGAAAATCTCAAACAATACATAATTTTGTTTATTTATTTATTATTTTTTTTTGAGACAGAGCTCTGCTCTGCCACCCAAACTAGAGTGCAGAAGCAGGAACATGGCTCATGGCAGCCTTGAACTCCTGGGCTTAAACCACCCTCCCACCTCAGCCTCTCAAGTAGCTGGAACCATGGCTGTGTGCCAGCACGCCTGAGCTAATTTTCTGATATTTCTGTAGAATCCGGATCTCACATTTTGCCCAGGCTGGTCTCAAATTTTTGGGCTCAAAATGGTCCTTTTGCCTTAGCATCCCAAAGCGCTGGGATTATAAGTGCTAGTCACTGTGCCCAACCCATAGATAAATTATAATCATTGGAGGTAATAAGCAGGATATACGCTCAATATATAAAAATCGATGGTCTTTTTTGTATTTCACAGACAATTAAGAAATTAAAAACAATTTAAAACCACACCATTTACAATACCATCAAATATAGCAAAAGAAGTACAATAACTCTACACACAAATAAAAATAATACTGTTGAGAAAAAATAAAGATGATATAAACATAGAGGAATACCACTTTTATTGAGTTCTAAGTTCACTCTTGCAAATATATCAATTCTCCCCAAACAGGTTTTGTGCAGCTTGACAAGTTTATCCTAAATCATTTGTGTGAAAATGCAAATTATCCATTTATAACTAAGATACTCTTTAACAGTGAAAAGAAATGAGAGGATTTGCTTATCTAACAGCAATATTTATTATAAAGCTTTGACAATAAAAGTGCACTTCTGGTACAAAGGAAGACAAATATAACAACAAAATTAATAAAGAATTTAGAAATAGACAATTGACTCATGTAACTGCAAAGCAGTGGGAATTAATAGGCTTTCAACCAATGGTTCCAAAATATTATATATCCATACTAAAAAATATAGCACTTGATTCCTATCTCATACCATACTCGAAAGTCAATGACAACTAGATCGTGGATATAAGTGTGTAAGGCAAAGCCAGAAAGCTTATAAAACATAACAGAGAAAATTATTTTCCTGAGTTTGAGGTAGAGAAATATTAATAAAAAGAATAAATAAAACCATACTAACTATAGAGGAAAAGGTAGTTATTTAATTAGATTGCAATTTTAGAGCTTTATTTCTTTTGTTGTCACTGAACGATACCATTAAGAGAATGTCAAGGAAAGACAAAACTGGAAGAAGATATTAGCACTGTATATATTTAACAAAGGCTTTTATCCAGAGTATGTAATGAATTCGTATGAAGAAAAGTGTGCATGTATGCACTAAGACCTATACAAGCACGTTCCTAGTAGCACTGTTTATAATGTTCACTAACCGGGATATTCTAGTGTCTATCAACAGAAGAAAGAATGACTAAATTGTGTTGTATTCATGCAATGGAATGCTATGCAGTAATGAGAATGAAATATAGCTACTCACAAAAACAAAGGTAAATTTCGCAAACACATACTGAGCAAAAGCGTCCAAAGAATAGAATATTTACTGTGTAACTTCATTTCTATAAAGGTTTAAAACAGACAGAACTAAATGATAGATTATAGGCATATGTGCTTAGGTGGTAAAACTATGAACATAATCAGGATGCAATTACCATAAAACTTATATTGGTTGTTGTTGTGAGGGAGGAAGAGTCAATGGTTTGAAGCGGTCAAGAGAGGGCTTCCAAAGCACTAATATCTCATTTTTTGACCTGGGTTGTTTGTCTGAGAGCTCTTTTTATAACAAATCATTGAGTTACATACATTTGTATGTGTGTGATGTATAGGTATGTTATATATTGCAATAACATTTTTTAAAAATATAGGTAAAGAAAATACCCCATTAATCGAGCACAGAGAAGAAATGGAGCATAAGATAATTGTGACACTTAGAGTTTACAGAAGGTTTCAATCCAGACTACACAGAGTTTTTACAAATCAATAAGAAAAAGACAAATAATGCAACAGAACAGAATAGGCATGGTGGCTCACACCAGTAATCCCAGCATTTTGGGAGGCTGAGGCGGGCAGATTGCTTGAGCCCAGGAGTGTGAGACCAGCCTGGGCAATGTTGCAAAACCATGTCTATACAAAAAAATATAAAAATTATCTGGGCATGGTGGCATGCACCTGTAGTCCCAGCTACTCAGGAGGCTGAGGTGGGAGGATAACTTGAGCCAGGAGGTGGAGGTTGCAATGAGCCAAGAACAAGCCACTGCACTCCAGCTTGGGTGATAGAGTGAGACTCCATCTCTAAATAAATAAACAAGTAAATAAATTAAAAAATGCTAAAAATGTATACTCTGTTCTTTTATCTTGGTCCTCTAGTCTTTGTGTAGCCTGGGGAAAGACAGGGTGGTGTCATTTAAAACACTGCCAGGTCTAAGCGTCTGCTTAGGTCTAAGGATGTTACTGAACAGTAGAATGCATAAATGCATTGTGACATATTCATATTGTCGAACATTGTATGACAACCAAGATTAATGAAATAAAGTACATCCTGGCTCTCTCAACTTAATGCATAGCAAGAGTAATATATAATTCTATTTATGCAAATCCAACAAAGAGACAAATGTTTAGAGATGTGTGCTTACGTATCAAAACTATAAATAAAAGCAAAATTTATTACAATAAACATCAGGATATTGGTTACCTGATGATGGGAGTCAGGAATTGGCTATTGAGAGCAGTCAAGAGAGGGACTCAGGGTGCTGCAATGGCCATTTTCCTCCCTGGGTAGTAGTTACGTGAACATTTGGCTTGTAATAAATTACTTAGTTGTTGTATACATTACAAAATTTCTTGCTTTTCTATGTATGTATTAGATATCACAAGACAAACCAAATAATACAATGAATTAACAAAATACCTTTTAAATGACAAATGACATGGTAACAAACACTGAATTAAAACCGTCATCCTCATAATTGGATTGATTACAGTAAAATACACTTTTTATCTCTGGTAACCAGAGAATGGAAGAGCAGTTAAATGTCTAAAGATAATAATAAGTGAAGAGAATGCACATATAAAGGTACCCTGATAAAATTACATTTGTGCCTTTTAATAATTACTTTTATTATAAAAAGTAATTCTTATATAATTTACTTGGTACCCCTTTAGTTTTCTTTTAAAAAACACATTAGATATGGTTTTAATTATTTCTTAATAGATTTAATCAAAATTTCAATTGTGACACAAAGACCTAAAATATTTTTTTCTCTTAAAAGTCTGCTTTATTTTAAGAGGAAACATTCTCTGTATTGAGTCCAACTGCTGATATAAATTATCTGAATTAAAATAGTATTTACAAATGAGTCTCTGGGACACTTAATTTGAGTCCTTTTGGGGGAATATTAATGAAATGAAGTGCCAGTTTTAAAATCAAGTAACATAGCACACAATATAATCCTCCTATAAAATTCTAATGAATAAGATTAGATAGCAAGAATTTCAGTGGAACCTTTTATCTCTTATTACATTTGACTGTTTCATATAATTTAATTTCATTTTATTTCAGTTCAACATAAAATGAAGGATTCCATTGTCTGCTTAGCTGCCATTTCTCTGGATATTTGAAATATATTTAATTATACAAGGTCACATCTGAAGAGATAAAACTCTCTGGAGAGAATGTAAATGAACTTTCTCCTATCGGATCACTTATGAATTCTTTATTACCCTAAAATTACATGATATTATCCTGGGGTGACATGAAATGTCTTACTTATTGTCTTACCCTTTCCTGGAAGGAAAATAGAATATTAAAGAAAACTAATGCTTCTGAGAACTGGCTGCTCTAAAGGGTACCTTCTTTCATTACTCATGCTTCGTAATTGGCAGTCCACAGCAGGAAAGCCCGTACAAAATATGCTAGTTATATTTAGAGATCACAGTTTTGGATTTGCCTTTATGATGAGGCACTAAAAATTATGGCAAATTGTAACAGATGTTTGCAATGTGCTAGAGATGCCAATGTTCTGTTTGTGGCAAAATGTTTTACACCAACTGTTAGAAGAATTTTTCTGTCAGTCAAGTGCTGAAAGGCTATTTGCAAATTGTGTTTAAGGAATGAAAATAATGCCAGTGTAGGTTAAAACAGATACTATCTTAGAGTTTGGTATTCTCATTTTAAATAGTGAATGACTAATGGAATGTGCAACCTATTTATACCTTAGTCTGTGCCATTTGTAGACAGTATTATTATGGATATTATCATCAATATTTCTTTATTCTTAGCAAACATTTATCTTGAAATGTTATGAATTCTGAGAAAATATATATTCTTGCAAATGAAGAAAACATCTTTTCATTGTTTCCTCTAAACGGCCACAATTTTTAATTGTTTACAACTGCTTAGGGAAAAATCCATTTTTAGCTAACAAGTTCTTGATCCAACATTTACTCAAAGTGACATTTTGAAAGTTGCAACTTTGCTTCTTTGGTGTGTGTGCTTATTTTTGTTAATATAGATAAATAGAACATCTATAGAATATTTTCATTCAATAGAAACTTGGACTACTTAACAATAAAGGAAATAATAATTGGACCTGTAACATGACCAGATATGAAAATATGTTAGCTGAGTTTTCAGATAAGAACCTCAAACATTTAGCCACCAAAACACTTCTCCCTAATAAAATTTTACTTTTGAAACAAATATTAATAATAACATGAAGCTTTGATTATTCATCAATATCCTTCAAAAAGGAAACTAAGAAATGCTTTCTATGGCAATAACTTTCTATAGATATTCATATATTTTTAATCCAGTTGAGAAAAATGAAAAGTCTTTGACTCAAAATGCTGTAGCCAAGGGAGTTAAAAAAAAAAGAGTGAATAAATCAGCAAACAAAAAACAGCTTGTTCAAAAAATATCAGTATACATGATATTAAATGAATGAAAGCAATGATTCAAAGTTTATTGGTATGTGGAATGATTTCCATGAAAAGCTGTCTAGAGAGAACTGCATATAGAAATAAATAAAACACTTTATCCTCTGTACATTACAATTATTTAGAAATGTAAGACACAGTGCAGCTAAGAATTCAGCATGGCCCTGTGATGCACAACAGGCTATGTATCAAGAGATTTGTGATCAGGTCCTTGCGGCAGCATTGACACTAACATTAACTTCTTAGAGTACTGGGTTCCTAAAACTAAAGATAGTAAGGTCTTCCACATTGGGTTGTTGTACAGTTTAAATGAGACAATGTTTCTGAAATTGCTTTAGATGTGTAATACTCATATGTGTACACAATATTTCTATTAATAAGGAATAACTTTAAAAACAAAATATTTCTGAAAAGTGCTATAATTTTTCTTTTATGAGTTTACCCTATAATTTTCAGCTAACTCTTTTACTGAAAAATTTGTCCCAAGGAAAAGTCTTGCCCTATTTTTTTAATGATAGCATCATAATTAAGACAACTATTAGAGTGAAGTTTCTATATTCTACCTGTGATATTTTCTAAAGCTATTAGATTTATTAGTTTGTTTCACAGGTCATCAATAACTGAATCATATAAAATTCACTTGACCAAGAAAGAAGAAAAGCAGAGGCAAGGCAAAGAAAAGATATCTGAACAGTCAAGATCGGCAAGAAACCCAAATAATTCATTTCAATCTATTTTGCTCAGCACTTATAAAAAAATTTCTTTAAATATTGCTATCCTATTTCAATTAAGTAAAATGTAGAGCAAAACAGAGATTGTCTTTGTCAGTGGAAGAAACCAGGCAATCTGAAGGCAACTGTGCAACTGTGTCCTACTCCTTCTTCAACTCTTGGAAATATTTAAAAAAAAAAAAAAAAAAGCAGGAAGGAAAGAGAAAAAGAAAACATTTGGGGAAGTGATTTTTGTGTGAGATGGCACAAGCAATCGTTTGGCAATGAAGTGTCCATATTGACGGTGAAACGGGTTGGTAAGTTAGTAGATGGGGCAATGTAGTTAGTTATATGGAACTTTGTTTTGAGTCCTGTTGCTTTTTCGCTTTAATAGAACTTCAATTATTCCATGCTTATTTATCACTGCTGCAAGGAAAGTGACCATTAATTTTGAAATATATCATATATGTGTGTATATATATCTTAAATATATCTCATATATTTACAAAGTAATATATATTTATACATATATTTGTATTTACATTTAAACATATATATATATATATATATACACATACATACATACATACACATATGTATTTGCAGGAGTTGTTAAACTGTGTGTGTATGTGTGTGTGTATATACATATATGCCCTAAAATAAGTTTCTGGAAACATAAAATTTAAGTTGTGAATGGCCCTGAGACTTGCTTTTATTTACAATAGTCAACACTGAGTTTTTTAATTATACGCTCTTCTCCATGCATTGTAAATGCTTTCCAATATCCTTTCCTTTACAGCATCAGTGGTTTGCAGATAGGAAAATAGTTTGGAAAATGAAGATAAAGTGCTTTTTTTTTATTTTCCTACTAAAATTCACTTCTAAGGTAATGAAATAATATTTCTGAAACACGATAATCATACCAGAATAACTATACCTTAATTACATAATCTACCATTATATTCTACTATTGAACAGTAATTACATTTATATTTCTATATATGCATATTTAGGTCACTTTCTAAAAAATTCAAAAGTTGTTTAGGTAATTTGAAATTTTATCTATTAAGAAGTTATAATGAGCCATCAATTCAAAAATTGATTTTTATGGCTAAAACTCTGACCTGAATATTGTGAGACCAAAGAATCCAAAAAATGTTCCAACAATAAATTAAATAAGAGTATGTTTTATCCTCTGCAGAAACGGCACATAAATCCGATCATTATCATCTTCACTGTTCTCTAGATTCTAAATCAATGAGGAAGAGTTTGCAGCATATATAGCAGTTCTAGTACAAATTCGAAATGAATAAGCCTTCAATCTACAGTATATACTGTTCTCCTTAAAAACGATATACTTAAGAATTAATTAAATCAGGACCATACATTATTTTTAGGCTCATTTATTTATCTAGAATCTTTTCCTTCAATTTCTTCATTTTGGCTTGCTAATTTTTAGACATTTCTCCAACATTTCCCCCCAAATTAAGAAGAAAAATAGATTTAAAAATTATATTATCAAGATTTTCTATTTATCACGATTTCTCTAAGATTTTATGTTCATGTATGCCAGAAACCATTTAAAATATCCAGGATCCCTTTGATGACTCTAACTTTATAATTTGAAAAAAAAAAAGAAAGCAAGATTTATAGACTCAAAAGCCTTTGTGAGCATACTGGGGCAGAATATGTGACACTGAGATTGTTTTGGAAAATTCAATAACTGTGGTTGCCTTTAGGAATCACCTATTGAACCTGTGACTATGCATTTTTTAAAAGAATCAACTAGAACTTGCTATATTTTTAGAAAAGTAGAACGTTTGAAATGGATATCAAACGTTTGGATAAATTGTGAATTTAATTTTTTCATGTTCTCTTTAGCCTGGAAATTGATTGTATTATTAATACAAATTGCTATTACAAATTTTTGCTAATCTATTTGTTTCCTCAGAAATTTTAAATCTCAGTATCAAGTGTTAAGAAACAAAGCTCTTTTGGTGGTGTAGTCATTTCAACTAGAAGAGCTGAGATGATTCATTCTGATGTTATCCACACAACTGTCAATGCTTTCACAATAGAAAGGATATAGTCTAAAAACTAAAAGGTAGAGAGGAGTTTTCTCTTTAAATTCCAGGTTAAGCTGGTGGTAAAAGCACTTACTGACAATAAAAACCATTGATGCAGAATAAATCATGGCTCCCAGGAAGCCATCTTATAACTATTTTCCAGCCACTCCACTTCTTAACGAGTTTAATGAACAGCATACAACTTCCACCTTCTTGCAGATACAGACTCTGTCTGCTTCTATTTACAGATGACAAGTCATTCCTAAGAGATCAAAATCTTAGTCAAAATGTTAGTATTGAAGATGTGTTGAGTCCTGTATTGCTCTTGTGTTGTCTCTTTTCTGAATGCATGACTCGATCTCCCTTCTATTTTCTGTGAGCCACGACCTGGCCATCAGAAATAGGCTTCAGACCCAGAAACTAAAATACAGGCTGTATTTTCTTTATGTAATTTTGAAAAACTTATATTATGTTAAAATACACATAACTTAAAATATGCCATGTTAACCCTCTGAAGTTTTAAAAGTTTAGTAGTGTTTAGTATATTCACATGGTTATGCAATCTCCAGAATATTTCCATCTTGTAAAACTTGAAGCTCAGCACCCTTCATTTTCTCTTCCTCCCAGTTCCTGACACCCATCATTCTCCTTTCTGTTTATATGAATGTGACTGTTCTAGATATCTCACATAAGTGAAATCATGCAGTATTTGTCTTTTGTGACTGGTTTATTTCACTTAACATAAAGTCTTTAATGTTTATCCATGCTGTAGTATATGACAGAATTTCCTTCCATTTCAAGGCTGAATAATATTGCATTTATGTATATACCACATTTTATTTACACATTCATCTGTTGATGGGGACTTGGATTGTTTCCACCTCTTGGCTATTATGACTAATGATGCTATAAACATAGAAATACAAATCTTTTTGACATCCTGTTTTCAAATCTTTTGGACATATATACCTAGAAGTAAAATTGCCAGTCACTCAGGATTAATCTTTTTCATCTTTATTGAGATAAAATTGACAAATACAATTATATATATTTAAGGAATGCCCATACAGTTTTACCTACGTATTTTTTTTCTTACATTTAAACAAATCTTTTGCATTGGAACAAAAACTAGAAAATCAAATAAGAAAACTAAGAAAATTATTACTTTGCTTGGGGGACAACATGATATAAAAGGAATCTGGGTGATAATTTTCAATATGTGAGGAGTCATAAAAATGGAAACCCAGTAATTTCTTGGGTGAATGTTGCACTGTAGCTTAAATGGGTAGCTTGTTACAAATACACCTGTATTTCTAGGATCAGCCCTGGAAATTCTGGTTCAGTAGGTCTAGTTTAGGATTTAGAAATATATGTCTTTTACAAATGTACTAGGTAATTTTGGTGCTGCCTCACCACAGACTAGCATTTATGTAGCTAACATTTAAAACATGATATCTGTATTAATAAATTAAATATTTAATAAAAATCTATTATGTGCTACCAGTAAAATATATAAAGGTACTGGGTAATTAAAAGTGATTTAAAGAAAAATATTTGTCCTCATTAGTTTATTAGTCTTAGTTGGCAAGACTTAATGTGACATAAAAAGATACACATACCTGTATAGTTAAAAATTCCTGAGAGCCAAGAGCTCCTTCACCCTGGTTTGTGTCTGAGGGTGGTGAGGGCGTGCTAGCAAAGTGCAAAGGCACAGTTCGGATTCACTGAGTCTAAAGGAATGGATGCCGTGCCGTGCCGTGCCATCCTCAATTCCCCTTCAGAACTGAGGCCCTAGTTTTTTTAGCTGCTAGGGTTATTGGTATTTGAGTGCTCTCCTTGCTGAGTGTTTCTCTGGAATTACCCTCAGCCCAACTCTGTTCCAGTAACCAGCCAAGAGGAGGTGCTGGTTTAAAGGCCTATTGAAAGGGGGCAAACTCAGGACAGCTGCACAACTCCCAGGAGGACTCCATTGTTATCACACCCTGTGTTCAATCTTATTTCCTGAACTACTTCATATGGGGATTGATCTTCAGGGAATTCCCTGTTAAATTGAATGCAAAGGAATCTGAATCTGTTTCTACGCAATCTGACCTAAGACACCACAAATAACCACAAAAAAAGCCTATGGAATAAACTCATTAGCAGAGGAAAATATCTTAAACCTTGAAGAATGTTGAATAGGAAATAGTTATAAAATCAAGAAAGGTCATTGTTTTGATAGGCCAGCATGTATCCAATATTCATGCATCAATACTGAAATCTCTGGAAATATTTCTGAGTAATGTATGCACTCATGCACTACTTTTTCTAAGATCTCTCTCTGTGAAGTGGTTAAACATCCCTGGTCTATGGACAGATGGGTTTTTGATAGACTGATGCTAGCTCCAAGGACTGTGTTTGAGTCATTCCTCCTTGTAATGCAAATAAATGAATCTATGCAAGAGTTTCCCTGAAGTGCTGGAACCCAAGTCGCATCATCACTGTGGATAATCATATATATGTTGTTGCAGATTAGCAACTGAAATATGCAGTAGCCACTTTGAAATTGCCTGTCCTAAAAATCAGAAATTGTCTGTTTTAACAGAACTCTCATGTTCATATAATTATTTTTAAAATTACTCATAAATTTGAGATATGAGAAAAAACGTAATTGAATTTACCTGAAATGCAGAGTTTGAAAATGATATTATAATCACTTGGAAAAAAAATGTCCTTTCTTACCGTTCCCAGAACCCTCATTCTCAGCACAGTCCTGAGAGAATAATTTATGCCCGTTCTCATTTAGCAAGACTTTTCAGTTTAAACAAGATGAAAATAAAGAAACATAAAATAAATCATTAAACTTACACAAATGTTATTTCCAAAACGCCTGTATTTTCTGAAGAATATACACAAGGAACACAAGATGGGATGAAATCTCATTTTAACTGATGTGATTTGAATTGGGTATTTGAAGCTTTATGTGCTGGAAGGTAAAGACTGTATAGGCAAAGACAAATGAATAAGAGGCCAAGTCCTCCCTGTTGAAAATAAGGGAAGAGACTCCATCCCCACATTACTTCCTTAAAGAGCATTTACTTTTAAAAAAGAACAAACTTGTGAATTAATTTTCTCTCTTTTTGAAGTATATGTCAATCTTTTAAAAAGTAAAATAAGCCTCTTAGCTTTATGGCCCAGGAATATCTTTCTCAAGAATCTGGGAACCATTTCTGAAATGCAATCATCAAGGAAGATAGTGCCCCTATCTATTGGTTTCCCTGGGAGGGAAGAAACCTAATCTTGGTGAGTACTTTGCTCCAAAACTACCTTCCATAGACTCAGTTATCAAGACTCATGACTTTGGAGGTAGGAAATGTGGGCTGCTATTCCAAGGCAATGTGCTATTAAGAGTCAACTGTGCAAAATTCAGAATTAGTTGAACAATGAACTGATAAGATATGTAAGAACAATACAAATTGAGGGGTTTTTTTGTTTGTTTTTTTGAGATGGAGTCTCTCCCTGTTGCCCAGGCTGGAGTGTAGTGGTAAGATCTCAGCTCACTGCAACCTCCACCTCCCGGATTCAAGCGACTCTCCTGCCTCAGCCTCCCGAGTAGCTGGGATTACAGGCATATGCCACCAAGACCTGCTAATTTTTGTATTTTTAGTAGAGACAGGGTTTCACCATGTTGGCCAGGTTGCTCTTGACTCCACCTACCTTGGCCTCCCAAAGTGCTGGGATTACAGGCGTGAGCCACCACGTCTGGCCATGAATTTTATAATTATCACATTTTTGCTTTCCTTACTTCATCTTAACCATGACTTTGAATGTTTACTTTATTTAATGTAAACATTATTGTGCTACTTTCTTTGTTATTTTTCCTCTGGAGTTTTGTACAGCAGAAGTTTCAGACCTCAGTTCAGTAGCATCATATATTTCAAACAGAATCAAATAGATGAGCTCTAGAAAGATTTGCATCTGTGCTTGCACTGTGTCCTTACACCTGTTTCCCCTTTAAATAGTTTTCCTTGGGCATTACTTGACCATTATGATGTAAACTTTGTTGCCTCTTACACTTAATTTAATCTGCCTTCTGTAGCTGATATTTTCTGTTTAGAATATTACTTAATGTATCCATATAGTGTACCTGTCTGTATATTATTGAATTCATTTTTGTAAATTCAACAGTAGTAATGCACATTTTTAAAGTATCTGTATTACTTTTACACACTAAATTGTTAACCAAAGTGCCAACTAGAACCACAAGTCTCTTCATATAAAACTTGTATGTATATATTATATATATATATATATATATAGTTCTATGTACATGTTCAAACTATATATAGTTTAAGTACTCATGATTGCATATTGTTAACATCATTGAAAAATTGTTAAAGACATTTTATGTAAAACAATTGCTTAAGAAATATAACATAGGAAACAAAGTCAGGATGAGCCAAATTCAGGTAAATAATTTCAAGTATTATGATGATGAGCTAAGTGCATTAGCTTGCTATAATTAGATTATCTAAATTAAGCAATTTGTAGGCTAAGTCCTGTTAAATATTTAATAGTGTATTTTGCTTCCATAGAATTTTTTTCTTTAAAGCTAATGGCCAGTTAATTTTTTCTGTGGTTAATCTAGTAAGTAAATAAGAACTTTAATAAATAGCATTTCTTGGGACAATCTTAGCAGGATTTCACCAATCCTTCCCACACAAATACTCTAATGCCACATCATGACAATGTGACTCAGGAGCCTTTTTGCTGCTTTAACTTTAATTGCACAAACTCTCACGTTTTAGATTCCATTGAGGATCTTGGTTCCATTTATGTAGGTGGCAGTTTTGAGCATTTAAATGTTGCTCGAAATTTCTGTAATATTTAGTTTGCTATTACTTCATGAATATTTACAAACTTTCTTCATTAAATCCATTCCTCTTGAAAGATTAATGTTTGGCCTGGACTGAAAATGTAAGAAGGCCATGCTGCTCTTGACCGTGACAAAACTCCAGCTGTGGTCAGGAGCAAGCGACTTAACCTCTGCCTGAGTTTAAGTCTGTAACATATGACGCTAACAGTAAATCGACCCCACTTCACGCTGTGTTCTAGAATACAGTGTAAGTGCTCAATACTTCTTTATGTCTTTACCAAAGGTAGCTTTCTCCTCATTAAAATAATTTGATTTTTGGAAAGTCATGGTGTTGAAAATCTAGGGACTTTTTATTCTTTAATATAGATAGTTTAGGCCACATTAATGATGCTTTGGAGTAGAGAGTTTGTTTTGCTCTGAAGCTCAGCTTCTTAAAGGCATACTTCAATCTATTTCATCACCCCTCAGGTGAAGGATCAAATAGATGAGCTGAAATGCTCACATCTATGATTTGAATGTTGTGATTTGAAAAATGACTAATTTTAATCAATGTTCACCACAGTTAAAACTTGAAGTTGAGTAAACCATAATTCAAAGAGTAAAGAGGCAGTTCATGACAACTGTCAGTGCACTGGAATAAACGATCTGTAGCTCCTGAATTTGTAAGGCAACATAAAATAATATGGAGTTTTTAAAAGACACATCAGAATGAAATGAGTTTAGTAACAGTCTAGCTGGAGTTTTGAAAATTTTGGATTCTCCTGGGCTTCACACTGAAGCCCATGATAAATGGGATTTATGTAGTTATAATGTGTGTTACAAATAGTTTTACCAAGTTGATAGTGTAAATAGCTGAAACAAGTATGTATGAGACTCATTGACAAGGTGTTCAGTACATTATATTTCGTAGCTAACAAATACATAGCACATATCTATTATTCTCATAAAGTGTATTTTAATGAGTAAAATTCTTTCAGTAGGAAATGTATGCTGGATAATCATTTGGAAATTAAGGCAATTTATATTATTTACTGTGTATTAAAATACTCTTTAGTGACTGGAATTTTTTCAAAACTTCAATTTTACCTGTGTTCAGATGTACTATTATACTGAGATAATACGGTAAAATAGTCTCACCAAGCATAGTCAACTATAGTAGGCTTACATATATTTTGGGAAGATAGTTTAATTTTTTCAAAATAAGGCAACTCAGCCAGGCACAGTGGCTCACGCCTGTAATCCCAGCACTTTGAGAGGCCGAGATGGGCGGATCATGAGGTCAGGAGATCAAGACCACCATGGCTACCATGGTGAAACCTCTTCTCTACTAAAAATAGAAAAAATTAGCCCGGCATGGTGGTGCATGCCTGTAGTCCCAGCTACTTGAGAGGCCGAAGCAGAAGAATCACTTAAATCCAGTAGGCAGAGGTTGCAGTGAGCCAAGATTGTGCCACTACATTCCAGCCTGGGCAACACAGCGAGACTCTCAAAAAAAAAAAAAAAAA
>NW_022436979.1:6303974-6340751 GCF_009761245.1 Sapajus apella | reverse complement strand
GAAAAGTGCTTTATTTTTCAGCTTAGATATTATGTTTTAGGAGGTCACTGTGATTTTACATTTTATTTTCAAACTACAATTTCAAATTGAAAACTAATTGAATATACTTTGAGAATTTTTTTATGTTTAAATAATCACAGAATGGCAACACTGGAAGGAATCATTTAATATAAATTAACTCTTCTGCACATGAGGGAACTGGGGTGCAAATAAGTGATTTTCCCCAAATCTTAGCACTAGCAGTGGCTGAGTTGAATTTAGATCTAAGTCTCTTTAGTAAGAGTTTACCAGTATTGCTACTACATAGTTACCATTTTAAATTAAATATTTAAATTCTTTCTGTATCAATAAGTACAATTAATTAATTTTTTTTTTGAGACAGAGTCTTACTCTGTATTCCAAGATGGAGTGCAGTGGTGTGATCATAGCTCACTGCAGCCTTGAACTCCTGGGTTCAAGTGATCCTCCCCCACCCTCAGTCTTCTGAGTAGCTGGTACTACAGGTGTTTGCCTAATATTTTTAGTTTTTATTTTGTAGAAATGATGTCTCACTAAGTTGCTCAGGTTGGTATTGAACTCCTAGTCCCAAGCAATTCTCCCACCTCAGCCTCCCAAAGTGCTAGGATTACAGGCGTGATCCACTGCACCTGGCCACAACTAAAATTTATTAATAAAATTTAAAAGGAAAATATAACTTATTTCTAGAAATCCAAAAGATAGAAATTGACTCTTTAGCCAATTCTCAGAAATTCACCTATTTTGTAAAATTTGGTCATAAATTCTATGGATATTTTGCAAAATTTGTAAGGTCAAAGTACATACTGGGAGTAGAATAATAGTTGTTTAAGAAGGAATTTGGAGTACAGGATACTTGGATTATAATTTTTTTTTTTTGCATTTCCATCTACATTTTTCTATGAGAGCTTAAAAATCAGTCTAAAAATTGAAGCTGTGTTGGGAGAGATTCAGATTCATGGAAGTTACACACTGATTCAAATTTCTATTAGTCATAACTTACAAAAAATGCACAAACAGTATAATTACTTTTAGATGTTTTATGCAATTCTTGGCAAACTTTGAGGTTCTCAGAGTATTTTGATAAGATATAGTCGCCTCTGTGAGGCCAACTAAAAACAGAGAGGGTATTTCACCACAACATTTTGAATTAGAAGCAGAACCTTCTTTAATTTTTTCCCTTAGATTTGCAACTCTAGTCTTGCTACTCAAAATATGGTTTGCAGACCAGCACCCTTGACATCAATGAAAGCTTATTAGAATTGCAGACTCACAGGTTCCAGCTCAGAGCCAGAGAATCAGAATCTGCATTTTAATTAGACTCCCAGGTGATTCGTTTACACATTGATGTTTGAAAAGCAAAGTACTAAAGGCATTTTCCCACTATCTGTCCTCCGCCTTTAAAGGCTGAAGCTCTACCTTTCTGTCTAGCAGCAGAAGTGAGTACTATATAGAGTGCTGGACAAACCACACAGGACACCATTGTCCTCTGGAGGACAAAGCGGGAGGAGTCTGAGGTTACAAGGGCCAAAAGATGCAGCAGAGGGGAGACTGGATAGGAGAGAATTTGGTGGCCACAGATAAAGTATACAATTCAATTTACTGGCCTAGTAAGTGTTAACCAGCTAACAGTAATAGTGTGCTGGAGAGATTAAGCCTCCTCTATTCAGCAATCAGGAGTGTAGAGCTGGGCTGACACTTTCTCATCTTTGCCAAGTTCCCTGCAAGTGACTGCCCTGTCACTTGACCAATTGTACTTGCAAATCTTTGAGTCTCATCTCTTCTTGCTTTGTCATAGGTTTGTCATATGGTTATCTCGCCTTTTGCCTATATTTTAGCCTTTTCTCAATTTATGGATCTTATCCTTAAGCATGTGAGCATGCTTAATTTGTTATACTGTAAAAACCTGGCAGGCCTCCACTCTAATTGCTCTTTTTCTTTTTCACTAGGTTTCCTAGGATGCCCCTGAATTCCCTGTCTTCATACTACAGTCATGCCCTTGCTGTCCATCTAGCTTCCAGGCCCCTCCGTGAAGTGTTTGGTGAGGGTGTATGATGGTTAATATCGAGTGTCAACTTGATTGGATCAGATGATGCCAAGCATTGTTCCTGGGTGTGTCTGTGAGGGTGTTGTCAAAGGAGATTGACATCTGAGTCAGTGGACTGGAAAAGGCAGACCCACTCTCGACCTGGGTGGGCACTGCCTAATCAGCTGCCAGTGTGGCTAGAATAAAGCAGGCAGAAGAGCATGGAGGGACTTGACTTGCTGAGTCTTCATGACTTCTTTCTCCCAAGCTGGACGCTTTCTACCCTTGAACATCAGACTGCAAGTTCTTCAGCTTTTGCTCTGTTGCCAGTGGTTTGCCAGGGGCTCTTGGGCTTTTGGCCACAGACTGAAGGCTGCACTCTTGGCTTCCCAATTTTTGTGGTTTTGGGACTTGGACTGGCTTCCTTGTTCCCTAGCTGCAGGCAGCCTATTGTGAGACTTCACTTTGCAATCGTGTGAATCAATACACAATAAAGTCCCCTTCATATATTCATCTAGCCTGTTAGTTCTGTCCCTTTAGAGAACCCTGACTAATACAGGGCATATGGAGAGAATGCTGAGAAAAGAGTTGGCTAATTATCTCAATGTCAGTTTGTCCAAAGAAAATGTTATGAGAATATAAGTGGGAAATTTGGGTTTTTTTCCTGATGCTGTGAATCAAAAACTTGGTCATTCTATTTAACTTATTTAATCCCAAGTTGTTACTTCTATATAGCAATGCTGACAATATCTTCATGAAGGAATAGTGTATAACTTAAAGAGCTCTTATTTCAAGGGCTTTGTATAATGTGTGACAAAAATAAGGTAGTGAATACATTTTATTTTGGTTGCCCACTTTCTTCATACAAATATTATTATGTTGCTATATACAACGTATATGCTGCTTGGTTCTGTGGGATAAAAGATAATTGACACATGTTCTTTCTTAAAGAGCTGTACTAGAAATATATATAGGTAAAAATATATAGGTTAAAAAAAAACAGGGGGACCTAAGTTCTAACTGGGAAGAGATTTTTAAGGTGATCCAAATAGCAACTGAACCTAAAATGAGAGCGAATCTTTGTCAGGAGGATTGAGGTTGGAAGGGGAAGATATGAGGAAATAAAGCTTTACTCAGAGTCTGAATTTTAACTGAAGACTCATGGACTAAAAAGCTATTAATGTCCTTAATATAGGTTGTAACATTAATCAAATAATTGCATTTTTGGCAGTACTTCCATGAAGCTTTCTAAACAGGGGGCATTCTTATCAAAATGCAGCACAGGACCCATTGTCTATTCAGCTAAACTCGCTGATAAGCCCCCTCCGAGAAGGGATTATAGACCTATTTCAGAAAGTTTTTTTTTAAGGTCAGTTAAGGCTATGAATAATCTCTAGCTATATATCACATCTATCACATGTTTGTCAGTTAATGCTGGTACTAAGTAAGTGCTGGAAATATTGGTTATCCTGAGTTAGCAGTTCAGGAAACCAATCTGTAACCTTCACAAAAGAAAATTTGAGCATGCAGTGTAATTGTCCTTCTGAGTAAAAGTACTTTTTCTGTTTGACACAATCTTTTTCTGACATAAAAGTGAACATCTTTTAGTTTTTAGTAATTTTTCTTAGCCAAAGTTCCAAGGTAGCATCTGTTTAAACTTTTAAAGTTGCTCTTTCTGTTAGTGATAGCAACCTATTAAAACTCTCAAAATACTATTTACATTTGAGTTAGTAGGAAACAAAAAATGTCTTGCTAAAATAATCAAGTTTTAATAATTCAAAACATTGTTAAAAAAACTTGATTTTTTTGGGGGGGAAATTTACCAGAATTTAAGCCAAAGAAAGATAATAAGATAATTATTATCTATGGGTATATTTGATACTTTATAAATAGTGTGTTTGATGTTCTCTTAAATATTATACATATAAAACATTCTGATGTTTATTAGTTCTTATTCGCAAGTCTAAGATTAAAAGCATAATAATAAGTTAAATATGTGTCTTTGACTGAATCTCTCCACCAAGCTTTGGACATAGCAGCCTCTTTGTTAATGTTACTACCTCTTTGCGCATGCGGACACATAGTTTTTAAACAGATTTGGTGACATGAACTATGTTGGATTCCAGACACTGGGATAAAGCTACTTCCCCCACCATGACTTTTAGGTATCAAATAAAATTAAAACCTAAGCATTTTATATTAAACACTTAGAATGACCCAAGTAGTGTGTAAATACTTTACATATTGTTTAATTCTTCAAGCAACTCTGGTATTATCATGTCCATTTTAGATTAAGGGAAATTGAATCATAGGTCAATTAAGTAGTTTTCCCTTGACTGCACAGTCAGTAAGATGCAGTTTAGGAATAAAAACCAAGTTTTCACCTCAAATGCTAAACTCTAGACTATTAGACTGTGAGTATGGATTACATCTATTTGGATTTGAAACAAAAATTTCTTCCTACTAATCTTTACGGTGTGTTAATGAATTAATTAAAAAGTGTCTTCAAATTATAAGCATTTTTTAGAATAAAAAAGTAATATTTAATACTATTCTATGTGTCAGAATTCAGACCCCTTACTCTGAGTGACAGTGCAGTCAAAGTAAAATATAAACTGGATTCTGAAGTTGGCAGAAGTGTGACTTTCTCACTTATCACTTCTGATCTCCATTTTCAATTTTTTTTCCTTCAAAAAATCTCATTGGTTTTATTGATCATCTCTGTAAGTCAATATTAGAAATGTTCACTTAGATATATTTATAAAAGTAAATATCACATTAATGGATTTTTTTATATTGAGGATCTACATAAAAGTCATTTAATAAAAGGGTTTTGTTGGCTAAGAAAAAATAATAAGCAATTTGTTATTAACCTAATCTGAGCAGTGTAAGATGACAGCTGTGATGTTAACTTCATGAGTGAGTAGACGACTTCCGTGTTTCCACATTGTTATAATGCTATAGCCTAATACAGTACCTAGCAGGTTAGAACAATTTAGAACCCCTCAGTGGATATTTGTGAAATAAATGAAAGAATGAAATTTCAGCCTTTCATTAGAAAATAAAGTTCGCTTCCTCAAATTTGTTAAGAATGATCTAACATTAAAATGCTTACATATTCATCTTTCAACTTCCATGTTCCTTTTGAGGAACACCAATGACATCATTCATATTGCCTCTATAATCACTTTTTTTATTGGTTCAAGTACTGACATAGAACTTTTTTCTTAATAAGGTACAAGTATTGACATAGAACTTTTTTCTTAATAATTTTAAGACAGTTGAAATAAAAAAGAATTTTTAAAAAGTCTTTAAAGTAGGGGATATCAAAAGCAAAATAAATTCAGTGCTTATGAGATACACCTTATTTTTCCAGCCTATTTTATCCCCTAGTCTACATATATTCTCATTGAAATCATTGCTTATGAGTCTTTGTCTAGAGAGCAATCATCCTGATAAGTTACACACTCAAGAGAGTAGGCAGAAGTGCTTTCCTTCCAATCCAGATTTCCCACTCGTACTCTCAAAAACTTTTATTACCAGGCAGAACTTGGATGGGCAATAATACATAGTCCATATTACTCTAAATGATTTTTAAAAAAGAAACTACAACTGGCCATCAAAACGTAATTATTTAAAATATTCTACATCAGTATTTACCTCACCCCATCTTTTTTTAATTTTTAGCCATTAAATAAATAATTTTTGAAAAGTAAGGAAAAACGGAAGGGCAGACCATGGATAATTCACAAAATGTATTTACATACCCAAATTAAAGCCAAACAAGCTCCTATTTATCTAATTAATTAGAAATAAATGATGATAATTCTTATTAAATAAGAATAATTTGATTACTCATAGAGGAACACTAACCTATTCTAGAAATTATCAGAACTAGGTTAGGTTTTGTCCATGCTAATGTTGCTATTGTTTTCACTTTGTTTTCTCACATGTAAAATGCAATAACAGCAACTTGGTTAATTTCACAAGGCAATTTTTTTTTTTTTGTTTTTTGTTGTTGACAACCTAAGGTCCTAACTACATGGGCCAAGGGCTACCCTGTCTTGTTCACTGATTTATGTCTAGCTGCATCTCTGTGCTTGGCATATTGGTGAACTATATGCTTCATAAATACCGATAAATGAATAAATGAATGAATGGGCTATTGAAGTCTTCAAAGTGACTTTATGTATCTTACTGACTGTTGTACAATCTCTTTCAGAAAACATACACAGGTAGATTTTGTAAGTTTCACCGAAGACATTTAATTTTCAGGCCTGGCACAGATTCTGGGTCTGCTTCTCTTAACTTTCTCACTATTAAAATGATTAATACTGGCCTTCCACAGAGTATTGTTGTTAAAATACGAGACAATGTAAATGACTATTCCATTGTATTGTTATTGTTGAAGATATTGTTATTTTTGTAGTTATTATATAATGTGATCTCAGAAGTGAGACAGGGTAGAATTAACACCCAAATGTAGTGCCACCTCTATTAAGAACTGTGTATTCATTAAGCTCCTCAGGTGTCTAGGAACTAATATGTAATATGAATAGTCTGAAATAATCTATAAGATACTCCAAGGTACTTTAGGGATTTAAAATTGCAGAAAATTTTTTCCATTAATATAGAAATTCTTTTATAAACTGTGTTTTGGCTAGAAATTGAAAGACTAATTCTCCATTCTCATTCATTTTTATCCAGACTCAGAAAAAAGAAAAAGCTTATAGCTTTTTTCTATTTATCATGTACCTGCATTGCAACCTTACAACCAACTACATATGTAAACAAAAAAGACTTTAGTTCAAATTTCAAATTATTTCAGTTTTAGTTCAACTCAAATAGACCCTTTCTGATGCTGCTTCAGTCTCTCTCAGTGGGAAACCATGGAGTTTATATATTATTCATCCATTAAAAAACCCTGAGGCAAGACCCCTGTAGAGAGTATTCAGTAATTGGTCTCTAGATGTTGCTGATGCAAAGTACTCTAAAAGTCCTTAAACATCTCAAGAACACAGTTCCATCTGTCTCAACGAGTTGCATATGTTGGAAGCCATAGCAAACTATTTACCCACATTTTAACTCCTTTATTTCAGTATCTAATTATTTTGTATCCAATATGTAGCATGGTAAAATATATGCAAATGAATAGAATAACATCTTGCAAAAGTGGTAATTACTATATTATTTAATGAAAGTATAGTATAACCAAACATTCCAACTAGAAAATCAGTGAGTGTTAGCAATAAAATGCCCAGTGATTTTAATTCTTCTCTGCAAACATGTTCCTGGTTGAATAGCAAGGGCTTAGCATATGTAGGTGTGCCTTTGCATTGAAAGAATATTCATTAGGTTTAGTCCCATATTATGCATTTAGAGAAATAATGCCAGAAATTCTACCACAATGAATAAGAAAATGTACAAATTAATAGATAATGAAACTAGTATTAATTTTTAAAATTTTGCCTAGTCATATTTATTGCTTTGTGTGTATAACTACACACATATAATACATATATAATAACTATTCAGGTATATGTCCTCTATCTACCAATAATCTCAATCACCTATGTGTTTATTTATTATATTTATAATATATATAACATACATATTTACAAACACATACATAAATCAATTTCAAATGAATTTCAATTTTTTTCTTTTCTGAAATTATAAAGCTTATGTTTTCCTTAAAAATCATTTATCTTACTATTTGTTTATGTGTTTGCTAATGTTTTTCTTTTTATATATCTGAGTGTATGTGTGTGTGTATGCACATGCACATGTGTATGACTTAATGGCAATTTCAATTGTTTTGGGTAGTTATACCACAGAAGTGGAACAACTGAATGATGATTTGCCCTGGATGACATTCCAGGTATCTGTAGCACTGGCACTGAGATTAATTAGAGAAGAACAGTGAGTGTCCCAGAGTGCGACAGACAAAGAAACTACTTGGTATAATAAGGTATGTTTGAGCATAAATGTGAACTGGAAAAGTTACACTTCATTTCACTTTTTAGTTTCAAACTCTTTGCAGGTGTTTGTCATTCTGTTGCTTTGAGTAGACTAACGGAATGGACAGGACATTAGTGATATAAAGAAATGCCAATGTTGCTAGAGCATATCCTAAACATATAATCTTGTGAGCAGAGTATGGCTTCTTCCTCTCCATTCACAGAACTAGTACCCTCCCCTGGCCCCCACCCCAGGACTGCCTTCACAGTTCCCTGGCATCTCAACTATGGAATGCTTACCGACTGTGGTAGGGTTCCGAAATCTGTCTGTAAATTCTTTGACACTTCTATCAAGTGTTGGGGGTCTGTGTCCCTTCTCATTGAATTGAATCTAGGTCATATAATCGCTGCAGGTTATCTTCAAGCAAAAGAATACAAGAAAGTGATGCTATTTAACTTCAGTGGCTTCTTTCTAGTTTCTTGGTTCACTTACCTCTGGATTCCTGAGCTGCGAGGTAAGATGTCTGACTATGTTGGGCTTTCTGTGCTATGAAGCGAGGTCATGGGGATAGGCCAGGCTTATATACTCCAGCTAATGGCCAGCAACCACCCCCAGATATATAAGTAAAAATCCCTGCAGAGGAATTCATCCTCCAGTTATCTATGTACCCCTAGATACCACCTTCCCAGGTGAGTCCCTGGCCATCATATAGCAGGGAAAGCCATCTTTACTGGGCCCTATCTGCATTTCTGATCCACAAAATCCATGAGCATAATAAAATAAGTTAGAGGAGGCTTGCTCTGCAGGAGTAGTAATCAGAGCACACACTAGTCTTTGTTTAATGAAATTTATCTCTTCTAAGTCTGTAACAAGGCAGAATGAGTTCATTTGCTAAGACAAGTCCTGAAATGTGCTAGTGAGGTAGCTACATTGAGAAGACTGCTAGACACCTCCATGAGTTTAGCCTATGACTCTCCTGTAGTCTTAAGTTCCAAATGTGCAATTTCATGACAACTTGAGGGTACAATAATAGTGTGCATCATTATCATTATTCAAAATAATAATTAAAGATTAGGATTTTGGGCTGGGCATGGTGGCTCACGCCTGTAATCCCAGCACTTTTGGAGCCTGAGGTGGGCAGATCACGAGGTCAGGAGTTCGAAACCAGCCTGACCAACATGGTGAAACCCTGTCTCTACATAAAATACAAAAATTAGCCAGGTGTGGTGGCATACACCTGTAATCCCAGCTGCTCAGGAGGCTGAGGCAGGAGAATTGTTTGAACTGAGGAGGCAGAGGTTGCAGTGAGCGGAGATCATGCCATTTCACTCCTGCCTGGGTGACAGAGAGACTTTGTCTCAAAAAAAAAAAAATTAGGATTTTGAAATAAGCAGGAGAAAATACCTATACATGGCAGCCTTGCTCTATTATCTGCTGTATTTTTAAAATAATTCTATGGTAGCACCTAATTCTCCAAAACTTAAGGAAGAAGAACTTAGGATCATGTAGGGCCGAGACATGAACACCTTCCAGGTAACTGGGCTTAGAGGTATTTATTATACTTGTTACATGAGGTTCTCTGTTTCAATTTCCTAATATATATATTGAATAGTTTATTCTTATGCATTGGAGAATGAACAGCCACAAAGTAGGTCAGTAAATTAAGAAAAAACAAACCTTAATATTTTCACTTTTATCTTCTACTACCTTCTTTTGTTTTTATTCCTTTTTTTCTATTATACTTGAACCACTCTTGAACTTTTACTTGAAAATTTATTACTTAGCCCAGATTGAGCTGCTTAGGTTTGCAGTCAGACTTTGCTCCTCAATTGCATTAAGTTAGAAGAATAGATAGCATTGTACAAATTTTATAATTTCTCATTTACTGAAATAGGTGATTTATATAGTTTGTCAATCTCAAGAATGACGTGTATTTGAACATATTGATTTAGTCAGTTTGAAGCACGTTTTGCTGTATTAGGATATTCTGATTACCCTTGAGCATCTTGAATTTAAGAAAGTGAAGTCTACGTTGCTAAATGTAAAAATGGTTGTGAGAGGAAAATTTGGGGCATCTGTTTTTATGCATAAGAGCATTTCAGCAGGTCTTCAATGGGAAAGCAGAAGGCTACTATTAAAGAACAGGTTGTGCATGATAGAGGAAATATGGATAGAATTCTTAAACTGCTTTAAATGCAAAATCAGTCTGACAGATCACAAAAGAAATGCAAGCCTGTCTACAAGGTCACTGTAATAGTGATCTAGGCTGAAACCAGAAGCAATCTAACAGTGTCTGCAGAATGACAGGGTCTAATGAGACTGGCATTTATGAACATTTCTAATATACCACTTTATCCTTCCACTCAAGACAACAAAATTGGAAGTGGTTTTAAAGAACTTGAAAATAAGATGTGGTGTGATATAAGTGTAGTTTTTCCATTTTGTATTTATACCCAAACATATTTCAGCCAATAATTTCCATATAGCTCATCTCTCTAGGAAGCTTAATGAATTATCTTGGGGCTGACAGAGACCCAACAACTTTCCTTGACTTTACATCCTTGTACTCATAGGGTCCTCATTTTCTTTCTTCTTCAAATCAATCATTTTCTCATACGCTGATATGCAGAAATGTGGCAAAGTGATTCTATATATTAGCTATTTTTTCCCTTGTTGCTGGGAGGCTTCTTTTTATTCCTCACAGACCAAGCAAAATACACAGAATAAAAAATTAAAACATTTCAGTGCCTACTACTAGATTAAAATCTGCAGCACACATCATAACTTGATCATCGTACTCTGAGAAGTGTACATGCTACCTGTCACTTAGTAATTGCTGCAGTATATTTGTTTAAAAATGGAAATACATCTTAGTCAATGGTCAATATAAGAAGCATTGCTGGCTGGGCACAGTGGCGTGAGCCACCAATTTGGGAGGCGGAGGTAGTCAAGAGATCAAGACTATCCTGGCCAACATGGTGAAATCCTGTCTCTACTAAAAACACAAACATTAGCCTGGCGTGGTGGCGTGCACCTATAATCCCAGCTACTTGGGAGGCTGAGGCAGGTGAATCGTTTGAACCCAGGAGGTAGAGGTTACAGTGAGCTGGGATCACGCCATTGCACTCCAGCCTAGTGACAGAACAAGACTCCATTTCAAAATAAATAAATAAATAAAAATAAAAAGAAGCATTGCTGAGCCATCCGTAGATGGTTTACATGCTCTGCAGATAGAAATTTTCCTGTTATTGCAAGACAGGCATGCTAGAGCAGGTCTTCAATGAGCGTCCCTTTACTGTTTACAAGCATGACTTTTACAACATAAAAACATTCAGAAACACTTCTTACATGAAAGTAAATTATAATAGTATATATTTTAGTTTCAAGATGTGAAGTGAATTAAATGCTGGTATTAAAAAATGATCCCCCAAGACATACTCATTTTGTCAGTTCTCTTTTTTATTCGGAACATTTCTTACTCCAAATGTCAACACATTTATAGTATGAGGTAAATTATATTTCTGTGGTTAATTTTCACAGACACAGCAGGCACTTAATAAATATTTGATTAATTAATTAAAAACTAATTTGTGATAGAGGAATAATTTACAGGGTAAATCTCTAAATAGATCAGTAGCTAATCCATTTTGATCTAAAGTATGTGTTACACTGCAGCCTAGCACTCATACCTATACGTGTAAAACATATATAAAACATGTTTTATAAAATAATACTTAGTATTATTATGTGAGATGTACTCTGGTATTCTATCTCATTCTATCCTATTAATTCATTTTTTAAAACACTTGTCAAAAATCACAAAATTGAACAATTTTTCATCTGTCTCTTTCAAGACCTGCAATTTGAAAAACACTATTCTATGTGGTACACAAACATCAGTTGTTGAATAGGGTAAATGTGAAATATAGGTTACCTGAAAAAAATGGGGTCGGAAAGTAGAGACAATACAATAATCTAAAGTTATCTTCATTGTTTTAAGTAGAACAAATTAAGATATTTGTTTCTCCATTTGCATAAGTGCCCTGTAATGTTTTTATTATTACTAGGACAATCATTTGTTACACTCTACTTATCTTATTAAATAAAAATGCTAATGAAATAAAATCAGTTCTGTATTTCTTTCTCAATTATACTGCATTTATATTAAAAATGTAGATCCTATTTAAAGAAATAGCAATTAATTAAAAAGATAAATTCATTAATAAAACACACCCTTTAAAACTATATGTTTTCATATGACACAAATTTAAAGCATAATTATGCTTTTCCTCAAAAACAAGGTTATAGTGAGTCTTATTTCTACTTCTGTTGCAACCTAAAAAATACCTTAAGAGAAAAATCTTATGCCTGTTTTCCGTGTAAACTGAGAATAATAATTTCTACTATTTTTATAAGTAAATAACATATTTAATCACTAATAAATCTTTAGAGAAGGCTCTACTAGAAATAGATACTTCTGTCTATGAGGCACTTGATAAGGTGCTACTGCTATTCACATTTCAACAACCCAGTGAGAGAAGCATAAAGTCAATTCTGAATCACCTTCTCATCAGTGTCAATTATTCAGCAATCCAGAAAAAAATTCATTAAATAATAACAGCACCACCAATGTTTCCAGCCAGCACTTTCAGTCAAGAGCACATCATTCATCACCTGCTAAATACACTTCCTGTTACACTGATATCTTTACAACAATTACAAACAGGTGCTATTTGTCTCAGGAAAACAGATCACAACCACAGAATATATTCTCCTAAAATCTAGTCACATTAATTTTTGTCATCATGAATGGACAATATTTGTGGATCTAATGCAAACTAGTATGATTATTTCTAATCTGGTGCTAAGATCTTTTACATAGCAGATCACAAATCTATCACAAGTGTTTATTAAGCTAACTCGTATGAAAAAGAAATTTGTTGCAAAATAAGGAGCATGTTCTCCTTCTTCTATAGCTGTCCCTGAAATAATTTTTATCTGCCTCTTTCTTCCTTAGAGAGCACCACATACGCAAAGATTAATCTTTTCCTTTGGTGAAGATCCACATGAAATATACATCTCTGCTGTCTGACTTCTAAATTCATATTCCTTATTGTCCCTTAAAGATGTCCAGTTAGAAATTCTGCTGCCCCTTACATTATTTATGTCTTCATTTCCAATTTATTTATTTTCGTCCACCTTTCTAGTCTCAAAAGATTCTCTTTTTCTAACTTCTCAATTTCACTTAATGTCCCCTGTGGTCTTCCAGCTGGATGTTGTATGCTGCATTCACTTCACTTATTTTTGCCTTTCCCCCTGTTTCTTCAGTTGCCAAATACTAATCACATCTTTCCTTCTCTTTTCAGTCACTGCACTCATTTCACTCAGGACTTCACGAAACATTAATAATTAAACACTGACAGTCTTCTTCTAGCTCTTTCAGTTTTCCACTGTTTTTCACTTTTAATAGTCTAGACACTGCTGCAAATGCATTTTTCCCTCTCAGAGTACAAATCACTGTTCCTGAAAAGATTGTGGATAATAATTGGTAGTCTAGTGAATCACAATGGCCACAGCAAAGACCCAGTTATGGTAAACTCTTTATATATGTGCTCAGGTTTGCTTTCCATTATTCCCCCAGTGTATTTGGAAGTCAGATGATACACTAGTTTTCTATTGCTGATTTTCACCCCTCCACACTCCCTTCACAATGTTCCCTTCTCCTGAAAACCAACTGCATTCTCAAAATTCTACTTCTCCTTCAAAGTTTCATCTCAGATATTATCTTGCCTGTGAAGCCTTCCCTCATCCCTCCCCTGACCTCTGCCTCTTTTGAACCGTCCATATTGGTTTATGGAATTATATACTTGAGTGAGTGCTCTGAAAAATCCACAAATCCCCAGATTCTAAGACAATATTTAGTAACTAATGTTCCATGTAAAATTAAACATTAAATATTATAAAAGTGATCTGTGTATTATATATACAGAAACATATATAACATTTGCAATTTTTCAATTGCTCTCTGCTTTGAATGCTGTGTGTGTGTATAAATACATATACTCATTTAATCCTATGAAATCATACTGAAAGTATCCACATTTTACAAAGAAGAAAAGTTTGTAATAGAAATTATAAATTTAAAATGTACAATGATCTCTTTAGACTTTTCATAAATCAATTAATTCATTCAATAAGTATTTACCAGGAGTTTCCTTTGTACTGGGTATTTTGCAGACACTTAAGATACAGCAATGATTAGGATGACATCCTTTGTGGAGCTTAAATTTCAGTGGAAAAGATGAATGATAAAGGCATCACCAAATAAAGAAGTATTTCCTAACAAAGCGTCAAAGTGCCTCATGTTTCAGGGGCATCCAAACGACCAAAAACTAAAAAAAAAAAAAAAAAAAAAAAAAAATTAATCCTAAATGTTGAAAGTCTAGTGTATGTAACTAGCGGCATTTTTCTTGAATACCTTATAGTATCATTGTTTTTTTTTTTTTTCTTCCCCATTTATTTATTTTATTGCATTTTAGGTAGTATCATTGTTTTTACTTGTGTTGTTCTCCTGGTGTTGGATTGAGTGTATTTCTGTACTTGAGAAAAAATGCTTTTCTTTTAACACTGCCCTTTGAGTGTGACATTACAACTCTCCCCATCAGTTGGTAAAGCCTATTTCCTCATCCTTGAATCTGACCGATAAATATGGCAAAAATGTCAATTTGCCAATTCTATGAGTCCAGGCCCAAGGGGCATTGTGTGTTTGATCCTTTTGCATGCACCCCTTCCTAGACTAGCCTGCTGGAGGACATGAGGTCACATGGGGGAAAGCCTGGGTATTGTGCCAAGGCCAACCTAAACTGCAGCTAGCCATTCTCCCAGAACATGTGGTAGCATCAACCAACTCAGCAAATTGCCTGCCTAATGCACATTTGACCACAGACAAATAAATGAGACCAGTAGATACCAGAAATATTTTCTAGCTGACCAAGAAACTCATGAACAATAATACATGCTTACTATTTTAAGCCACTGGATTTTGGCTTGATTTATTGTACAGCAGCTGCTAATTGATGCTCTCTTATAAAAACAGTGGCTTTAGAATGAGGTTTTTATTTCACTCATCCCTCTTTGTCTGTATAATCCCTAGCATTTTGTCCTGTATATCATCGTTACTTAATAAATAATAGCTCAATTGATTTCAGCTATTAAAGAATTTGAGCATGAGTGTAATAAGATAAGAACAGCTTTAAAATGAGCAATAGCTTTAAGTCTAAATGAAGTCAGAATTGACATTAGTTAAAAAGACCAGAGGCCACTAAAGAGGCCATGAGTCATGATTTTTTTTTTTTTTTTTTTTTTTTTTTTTTTTTTTTTTGGAGCCAAGGCCTCGATCTGTTGCCTAGGCTGGAGTGCAGTGGTATGATCAGGACTCATGGCAACCTCAAACTCCTAAGCTCATGTAATCCTGATACTCCTGCCTCAGCCTCTGGAGTAGGTGGGACTGTAGGTATGTGCCACCAAACAGCTAATTTACCAAAAAGTTATGTAGAGACAGAGTCTTCCTGTGTTACCCATGCTATCCTGGCCTCCAGCAATTTTCCTGTCTTGGTCTTTCAAAGAGCCAAGATTATAGGCATTAGCCACTGTACCCAGCCAGGCCATGAGAGATAATTAAGTAAGAAAATGGGCAGTCCTCTGGCTAGAATGGTCAACAGGTAATGAAAATGAGGGGTGTTTTGCTAAGAGTGCCTCCTTTATGACATGTGTCTCTGATAAGAGAATCAGTAAACCAACATTTGAAGATTAGCTAAATATTTTTATGAAACTCTGTGGCACTTGATAGCTAGCTACAATAAAATACTGTGTTCCTTACAAAAAGCACACAAACACTTCAAAACTGAACTCTCTAATAAGGTTCAGATTTTTAGTTGTTTTCTTAAAGTGGGTCATAGACAAACACATGAAGTGAGAAATGCTCATTCTTTTTCCTTTTATTTCAATGGTTTTAGTTGTTCACGTGGGTTTTGGTTACATAGATAGATTGTATTGTGGTGAAGTCTGGGCTCTTAGTGTATCCATCACCCAAAGGGTGTGCAGTACACCTAATAGGTGATATTTAAGTCCTTTGTCTCCCTCCCACACTCCCTCCTTCTGAATATGCAACGTCCATTATACCTCTCTGTATACCTTTTTGTATCTGTAGCTTAGCTCCTGTTTATAAGTGAGAACATTCATTTTTGGCTACTTCAGTTAGGATAACAGCCTCCAGTTCCATTCAAGTTGCTCCAAAAAACATTATTTCATTCTTTTTAATAACTGAGATGTATTCTGTAGACACTACTCCAATACAAATAGTGTCTATGGAATACACATAGATGGAATACTACTCCATACTGTGTGCATATACATACATAACAATGAGGTGTGTGTATGTGTGTATATACACATTTCATTCTCTGTTCATTCATCTGTTGGTGGGCACTTAGGTTGACTCCATATATGTGCAATTGCAAATTGTGCTGTGATAAACATATGAATGCAGGTGTCTTTTTAACTACAGTGACTTCCTTTCTTCTGGGTAGATACCTAGTAGTGGGATTCCTGCATGGAACAGTAGAGCTACCTTTAGTTCTTTGAGAAATCTCCATACTGCTTTCCATAAAGACTGTATTAATTAACATTCCCTGCAGCAGTGTATAAGGTTTTTTTTTCACCACATCCACACCAACATCTGTTTTCTAACTTAAAAAATGACCATTCTGACTAGGGTAAAGTGGTATCTCATTGTGGCTTTAATTTGCATTTCCCTGATGAGTAGTGATGTTGAGCATTTTTTCATATGTTTGTTGGCCATTTGTATATCTTCTTTTGAGAATTGTCTATTCATGATGTCTTCCTACTTTTTAATGAGATTATATTTTTTGTTGATATTGTTGCTGACTTGAGTTCCTTGTAGCTTCTGGATATTAGTCTTTTTTCAGAAGTATAGTTTATGAATATTTTCTCTCACTCTGTAGATGGTCTATTTTCTCTGTTGATTATTTATTTTGCTGTGCAGCAGTTTTGTCTCGTTTATTTCTTTTGTTTTTGTTGCATTTGCTTTTGAGGTCTTAGTCATAAACTATTTGAGTAGGCCAAAGGTATTTCCTAGGGTTTCTCCTAGAAGTTTTATGGTTTCCAGCCTCACATTTACGTCTTTAATCCATCTTGAGCTAATTTTATATATATATATATGGTGAGAAAAAGGGATCCAGTTTAATTCTTCTGCCTATGGCTATCCAATTTTCCTAGCACCGTTTGTTGAATAAGTGCCCTTTCCTTATGCATGTTTTGTCTGCTTTGTCAAAGAGCAGTTGGCTGTAGGTATTTGGCTTTATTTTGGTGTTTTCTGTTCTGTTCCATTGGTCTAAGTGTCCACTTTTACTTCAGTACCATGCTGTTTGGTTACTGTAGCCTTGTAGCGTAATACACAGTCAGGTACGTGATGTCTCCAGCTTTGTTCTTTCTGCTTAGGATTGCTTTGGCTATTCGGATTCTTGTTTGGTCCCATATGAATTTTAGGATTTCACTTCTATTTCTGTGAAAAAATGACATTTGATAGGAATTGCATTGAATCTGTAGATTGCTTTGGGCAGTAATGGTCATTAGAAAAGCTGACTCTAAGGGCATCTGCCTCTTTTGGAATGAACTACTGCAGGTACAAAGAGCGCCATAACCCAACAGGCAGCCTGTACCTCCAGGTCACTATCTTCTGGGCTGATATCTGAAGCCAGAGCAATGAACAGGAAAAAGTGTGAAGTTTGTTTCCACTAAGACCACACATTTCTTCCTTTTTCTACTGTATATTCTATTTCTGCAATAGAAAACTTCAAAGGGAAAAAAAATCACCTCTGATTTTTTTATACTGTTATAGAGTCAATGGTGTCCCCTCCTCAGTATATATCTGATATTTAGAGAGATGCAGCTTACAACAAGCATCCAAATTTAAAATTAATAAAATAAGTGCAATTGTCTACTCTCCTGTTTTGTTGTTAGATGAATTTCAAGTCACACCATGGAATTTGACTTTCCTTGAGATCTGCTGTTCATCATAGGCAGAGAAAAGTGAGATTAAGGTGGGAGAGTGAGCACCAGCCAGGGAGTTAAGTCTTTTACTATCTTCCTATGTGTTGCTTCTAAGTGAATTTCTGGGAGTAGGTTTTCAACATATAAATCTGCAGTGGACACAACATTCAGACCATAGCAAATATGTATGTATTGAACGGAAACATACATTATCTGTATCTAAGCTTGAAGCCTATCTAAGCTTCTTGTAACACAAGAAGAATAATCAAATCCACTATACAGAAACTATTCCCTAAAATGTTCCTTCTTATATTACCCTAGATTTTTTTCGCTCTTTTATCTTCTGTAGATAGGCAGGTCTGTCAATACCAGCCTCCTACTTCAGTCTACTTTTATTAATATTTAAAAATATTAAATAGTATTTATTTAATATTAAATAATATATATTTTAATATTCAATCATATTTATTTAATATTTTATAATATTTTTAGGAGTACTCTCTTTCTGCTTTACACATGTATCTTTTAAAGCTATATTTATGTTCAAGCCATATTTATGTTTGTTCCATATAGTTAAAATAAATAGAATATACTATTTAGAAAATATATATTCTTTAAATAGTACACAAATTCAGGCATTTTACCAGTTGTAACAAATAGTCTACCTTATTAATCAAGTTGCATAATGATATTTTTCCATTTTCTCCTAATGGAAAAGTCAAAGAACACATTCTCTGCTTGGGTGAACGTCTCAAATACCTCTCCAATTTTTACCTTTAAGGCATCCAATTCATGGTAGTTGATTCAGTGCTCCATGAAGATACATGCACAGGACACACAGTGTGCTACTTGGTCATATGATGATGGAGTTGCTTATAAATGACAGAGAAAGTCTATCCAGCAGGTGTTTAACAAGTGGGTATGCCAGTGACAGTTGGGAAGGTTCTCTCAAATGTAGTTGGCTTCAAACTTAGAGATTATATATATTTCTGTTTAATACATACATATTTGCTATGGTCTGAATGTTTGTGTCCGCTATAAATCCATGTGTTGAAAACCTGCTCCTCAATGTGATAGTATCAGCATGTGGGACCTTTGAGAGGTGATTGGGGCATAAGAGTGAACACCGCATGAATGGGATTAGTGCCTTTGCAAAAAAGGCCTCAGGAAACTGCTCTGCCCCTTCTGCCACGCAAGGACACAGTGAGAAGGTGCCATTTCTATGAACCAGGAAGCGGCCCCTCACCAGACACTCAATCTGCCAGTGCCTTGATCTGAGGATTCCCGTTCACAGCCTCCAGAAGTGTGAAAATACATTTCTTTTATTCATAAGTTATCTAGTTTATGGTATTTTGTTTTAGCATCTGGAATGGATCAAGACAGCTTACACTGTATTGAAGCTCCAATTTGACTGCATATCAAATAGGGGTGATCTAAGGAACTACTGGTGTTGAAGAGCTGCTGCCATCACTTTTAGTATTATAGCTACATCTTTAACTCACTAAAGCAATTATTATGGCATCCAGGTGCAAGTAAATGCTGCAAAAGGCAAATTAGCATAAAGGAATATTTTATTATAAAACACGATCTTCATAGAATAAGCCTGAGGGTCAACTGCACACATTATTCAGCGGCCTGAAACTAAAACTTATCTGGATGAATCCCTGGATAGAAGTATGATGTGATTTCATTATCTGCAGATTTGACTTTGATTTTCACTAAAGGCTGACCATGTTCTACGTTTCACTAACAGATGACTGTATTCTAAATTTCTCTAAATTCTCTATAGTTTTAAACATCTATTAATTCAGATCCTTTATGGGATCTGAAGTGTTAAACCTAGGGTTATATGAATTCAAGAAAATTCCCATGAAACAAAGTTACTAAGAAAAACATGTATATTTCTATCTCCAAATTGAAAGTGCAGAAAAAGTAAATTGTATGTATCTTAGTTTATAACCCTCTGGAAAAACACCTGCCTGAATGCCTTTTTGGATGTCTAATAATGCACCTGTCCACTAAAATTGAAATGCTTTTTTTCTGCCAACCTTGTCCATGACCAAATTGTTCTACTTGAGAAATTAAAATCTATGAAAGTAGAATAAAGAGAATCATGAGATACTTCCTATTACCTGATCATATCTTAAATAATTTACCATGAATTGTAATATATAAATAAATGAAACTTTTCTCACTGAGAGATTCAAAGGAGAAAGACATTATTGAAAAGTGACCTTGTGGTCATCTTGGTTTTCCAAATAAAAACACTGTCTGAAAATACATTAAGGACAAAATAAACAATTTTGTAGGTGTGCAGAGAGGTGTGACACATTCTTTCTACTAATAAATCACAACATTTCAACATTTTGATTTAACCATTCCTCTTATTGCCCTTCACCAACTCTAGAATGAAGGAAATCAATAAATGGAATTACACTCAGCATCTCATACAATTTTTTACCAGCTGGGGGCACAGCTATCCAATTATGATTTGAGATTTGCTGAACTTTTAGTATCATTTTTCCAATTTATTCAGAAGACTCTTTTGGAGGCTTATTTGGTAGAGGCAACAAGTATTGCATTAATGTAAATCAGTATTGATTGTGCTATGAACTGCAGTAAAGAATACAGTGCACAAAAACAGAATAGCTGTCTTTTTAGGTTTCACTGGATCACAGACAAATGACCCAAGAGAAAAACTTTCATTCACGCTAAGAGAATAAAGAGAATAATATAAAACAAGAACTGTTTGTTACAGATCTACAATTATTATATTCCTTTTCTAATAATCATTTTCATCTAAGTGATATAAGAAAGTAGGCAAGTATAAGATCTGGAAATGCCAATATTTCTTAGAAGATTCTGACTCTTTTATATGAACCAAAAAGAAACATCTTACTACCAGTGCCAATGTACAGTGATGAAGTTATTCTGATTATAGCTCCTTCATTAGACAAATGTTTTCTGTACAGTTAGTATATGCCAGGCTCTGGGCATACTATGGGATACAAATGGGCAAAGCAGTTCAGAAACATTGTCTTTGGAGAGCTTACATTCCACCATAGGAAGACTGTAAAAAAGTTAGAAGTTAAGTTATTACACTGTATAGTATATTAAACTATTATGCAGAAAGGAAGCAGAAATCAGGAAATCAGGGGCATGGGTGCAAGAGTGGAGACAGTGTGGGGCCAGCAGCTTGCAATGTTCAATAGCATGTTCAAGGAAGGCCTCACAGAGTTGGTGAGATCTGAGTGGAGCTGTGATGAGTGTGTGAGGGTTGGAGTTAGCCAATCAAATGCCTGAGGAAAGAGCACTCCCCTGGCTGAGGAAAGAGCCTGAGGACCGTTCTACATTGGGAGGATGGAGGACTCGCCCAAGGAACAGCGAGTAGGCTTGTGTGCAGGAGCAGAGTAAGTGAAGGATGGAAGAAAAAGCGGTAGAAAAGCTCAGAGAATGGAGGGACGTGTAGGCCATTTCAAGGATGATGAATATGGAACACCATTGCAGAGCTTTATACAGAGCAGTGGTGTGATAGAGCTTTTATGTTTTGAAAGTGTCCCTCTGGCTACTGTGTTGAACAGACTCGAAGAACACAATGGTAGATGCATCTGCATGAGTCCAGACTCTAGAAGAGAATTTGAGGATAGAGATATCTATTTGGGATATCGATTTGGGAGTCATATAGATTAACTCAGGAAGGGAGCACTTTGGACAGAAAAGTGAAAAGCACTGATGTTTCAGTCCTGAGGCTTTTCAATGTGAAGAGGTAAAGAAGAGGAAGTGGCAGCAAAAGAGGCCAAGAAACAATTAGAGACGAGGAGGAAAACAAACTTTGATATTTTGGAAGACCTTGAAAGAAAGTGTATCTTGAACTTGAGGTGAAACATTTTGTGTATGTATGTCATCACTGCGACAATTGATTAAGTTAGATAATTAACCAGAAGTGATCATCAGCTTGAGTGACATGGAGGTCATTGTTGTCCTCCCTAGAGAAGTTTCAGTGGGGTGATACCAAAGTGGTTTTAAGATAAAATGGCAGACGAAGAATACAAAAAAAGTGTATATGATACATAACTCTTCTGCACCATTTTGCTGCAAAACAGAAATGAAGGGATGGGGCAGTAGCTGACACAAGCAGTGAAGTCAAAAGCAGTGTGTGTGTGTGTTGATTTTTAACATGGGAAAAATAACAGCAGCCTTATACCCTGAGTGAGCCAATAGAAAGTGGGCAAATGAGGTAGGAGGAAAAGGTGAGAAATATTGGAGTCACGTGCCTGGGATAGTGCATAGGCTGGCTTTCAATGGCAGCGCACATAGCTTATTTGTGGGCAAATGATGCAGAAGTCGTTAGGTGTGGTGGGGAAAGGCTGAGAAAAAGTACGGGAAGAAATTGGTGAGCATTTAGAAAATGCATAATTCCATGTCTTTGGAAAATTCAGATTTACCGAGAATTGCATTTACTCATCCACATCAATAATTCTGGACCTGCCATTTCCTAAATCATGACCTTTAGCAAAAACCCTAAATACTCTCCTCCTTTCCTAGCACTGTAGTAACAAAGGACCATAAAATGGGGAGCTTAAAACAACAAAAAAACTCATTCTTTTACAGCTCTACAGGCCAGAAGTTCTTGACATGGCATGCTACTTCTAAAGACTCTAGAAGATTCTTTCTTGCCTCTTCCAGCTTCTGGTAGCCCAGCCATTCTTTGGTTTGTGGCAGCATAATTTTAAATTCTGTCTCTGTGTTTATGTGGCCACCTTCCTTCTGCGTCTTCACATCAGCTTCTCTTCCTGCCTGTGTCCAAATTTACCTTTTAAATGGGTCTTATATGGGAATAAGTGCCCACATCTACTCCAGTGTCTCCAATATGGCCTTATCTTAACGAATGATATCTGCAATGACCATATTTCCAAATAAGGTCACATTCAGAGGTATGGGTTGGAGGTGGTTAAAACTTAAACAAACATTTTTGTATGTTTAAGGGCACAATTAAACCCATAAAATCATATGAGCTCAGTTTCTTCTTCCATAACAATTTCAAAAACACTACCTTTTCACAAGGGTTGGCAAGTATTAGATGTACAGTGTACTTACTAAAGGGTTCAGATTCAGGAGTTAAAATATCTCCATTGCTTTCAATGTGGATGTAGAACAATGATTGAACTTCTTCTTGCCTTTGCAAAATGGAGATGATAATAATTCACATCCCAAAGGGCACACATGAGAATCAAACTAGAAAATCTGTGTAGAACACTGAGTGACTCTTGCGACTCTTAGACCTATGCCTGGTATGTAACCATGACTCAATAAAGGAAAACATTGATTATGAGACTTTAGATGTTTCCCTACCTTTTCTGAAACATCTAAGAATTTGCAAGAGCATATATAGCATGTATATGATGTACAATAGCCAACTAAAATAAGCAGGTAGTTAGAAGGACCAGTCCTGAATTTCTTAATTGTTACCTGAACATTTCCCAACAAGTATGTCTGTTATATTGTTGGATATTAGAGAGAAGAAACAGAAAAAACTGAAGTAGTTGACTGAGTAAATGAGTGATGCGAAAATTAAGCGAGCCAACTGAAATTTAGTCAGCTCTCATAATTTTGGAGGCTTCATGAATTCACTTAAACGTGTAACATAATAAATAGTGAACTCTCACTTTCTAAGCACTGGGCAAAAAATTATAAGAGCCTAAGCCCTGTACACAAAACTTTACCATTATATATATTTTTTTTTTTACATTTTCAGTAAATATTTGAAATAATATACAGGAAAGGAAAAATGGTTTAAATATGCAAGTCTTTCAGCTGTGACTCTATGGTATAATTTATAGATCATTACATAGTTATTAGTTAAAAATTTCATAAAAAAAGAAGAAAGAAAAATAGCTAAATATATTGGCTAAATACAGAAGAGAAAAAAAGCATTGAAAGAGTTTAGTAATGTGATTGGATTCACAATCACAATTTATTGATATAGCATCAGTAAACTGCACAATGAGTTAGAGAAAATGGTAAAACATAAACAAAGCAAAAGGAATTAAGTTTGGATGGAAAGGGAAAGGTTATCTTTAAATATCTAGGACTAGTGTTTTGCAATAAAAATGAAGAACTTCATTTGAATTGCAATAAAATACTAACACTTAAGAAAGGCAGATGAGGCAGGGCACAGTGGCTCACACCTGTAATCCCAGCACTTTGGGAGGCCAAGGCAGGCAGATCACGAGGTTAGCAGTTCGAGACCTGCCTGGCCAATATGGTGAAACCCCGTCTCTATTAAAAATACAAAAATTAGCAGGGTGTGGTAGTGTGCACCTGTAGTCCCAGCTACTCAGGAGGCTGAGGCAGAAGAATTGCTTGAACCTGGGAGGTGGAGGTTGCAGTGAGCCGAGATGGCACCACTGCACTCCAGCCTGGGTGACAGAGCGAGACTTGGTCTCAAAAACAAAAACAAAAAAAAGAAAAGAAGGAAAAATGGTTAGACAAGATAAAACTCTGGAATTGGAACTGAAGTCCTGGATTCTAGTCAGTCCTTAGACAGCGTTGACATTAAAAATACTGATCAACCTGCATGCAGGAACATTCAGGAGGCTTCCTGTTGCCCCTGGGCTCACTCTTTGGTTGGTAGATCAGGAAAAGGTCCCTCAGTGCTTCGGGATAGGAAGCAGAAAAACTTGCTTGCAGAGATGGAGATAAGACCCTGGAAGACTAGAGGCGATGACTATAGTTATTTACCAGCTGCCTCTGAATCATTTTTGTATTTTATTAACTGGTATGTCCAAACTGGTGCAGACCATCTGAACATCAGCCTTGAGCTATGAACTAACTGGGTGAAATATGCAAACTGGATGTGGTGGGGTGGCTGGACGTGACGTTCCCAGGGAACCTTCTTAGTTCCCACATTCTATGAGTCTGTGTGTGTTGTGTATGTGCATGTGTGCAGGTCCACACATATGAATGTGTGTATGAAGGTTATATCCCATGTGTCGACATATTTTAATTTTTAGATTGCCTGAATCGTGAAATCAACTATTCCATTTTGAAAGAAAAGTCCCTTAGGGTGGTTAACTGTAAGAAGCAGAATAAAACATTTTTTTTTCTTTTTTAACAAGTAGTAAGGCTTTTCCAAAGTTATTAAAGCATGGTTGTCAAAATCCAAATGGCTCACAATACCTTGTGTTGTGTTACTTATCAAAAATTAGGACAATATGCCAGCACTTCTTATAGCCTGTGCTCACCAGGTTTCAGACCATTAGTTAATTTTGAAAATCCTTTTTATTATAAGCATTATGGTTTTTGTTTGTTTTTGAGAATTGTGCTGATGGTATGTTCAATATCTATGGCAGATGATATAAAATATACATTATGGTGGTGAAGAGCAAGATTTCTCTTTCTGCACAGATTCATTCAGTTAATTATCCACTGCCTATTAATTAAGTTTTTTCTAGGTAAAGCAAACTAGATAAGTGTGACTTTTGGAGTCCAATTGGTTTTGAATATAGATATTACAAAATTTCAAAGCCTCTTTTCCAACTTCTGTGATATGAGGACAACGATACCATCTTTCTCATAGGGTTACAAAGATTACATTAAATAGACCACACGGTATATTTGACAGATTGCCTGGTGCTTAGGGACTGTTCAGTACATGTTAGCTATTCCTTTTCTGTGGCTAGCAGTGTGCTATACCTGGATCAGTCTATACCCTCCTACAACTGCATATTTCTTTAAATAAGGCTGTCTCACTTGTCCTCAATATTGTCTGCCATTTCTGAAAAATAGACATCATTTTCCAGTTTTTTGCAGCTGTGCTACATTTCTTGAAGGCGAGCCTTGAAAAGTCTAACAATGGTAGTCAATCCAGCTCTTCTCATCTGCTAGTGCCTGCCTGGGTCATTCGTGATCTTCAATCTACCATTCATTCATATTATGGCTATACGATTTAAAATCAGGAATTAAATTAGTTTTCCTTATGAAAATTATTTTTTAAATAAAGGAAGACAATGTAAAAAACAGTTTAAATTTAAGCAAGCATTGTAAATCCACCAATAATATTCAGTCTGTCCCTTAAAATAGCAATGGTGACTTCCTTAAGATAATATTAAATAAGAGCCATAGGAACTGAAGTTTCCAATATTGCTTTTATCTTATTTTTTTCAGAGATAAGGTCTTGCTCTGCTGCCCAGAATGCACTGGAGTACAGTGGCACAATCACAGCTCATGGCAGCCTCCAACTTCTGGGCTCAGGCGTTCCTCCTGCCTCAACCTCCAAAGTAGCTGATATTGCTTTGGTGCGTACCATCATGACTGGCTAATTTCTTTTTATTTTTGGTAGAGCTGAGGTCTCACTATGTTGCCCAGGCTGGTGTGGAACTCCTGATCTCAAGTGATTCTCCCACTTTGGTCTCTCAGAGCGCAGGGGTTTCAGGGATGAGGCAGTGTCCCCGGATCCAACATTGTTTTACTGTAGCACTGTAGTTGTGTTTGTTAAGGCTGCAATTCTGCCTGACTTTCTAACATAATCTATTTCTATATCCATGCATATTTTCCATCATTTTGCAATAGAGACCTTCTGTTTCAGTGAGTCCAATTGTGTAACCATATCCTTTCATCTCCTCATGACCATGCCTGTTCTTTGTCCCCAGAGTTTCCTTCCATACACTTGGCTCAACTCATCTCCAGGTGGGGCCCCTGCTCTGTCAGGAGGGGGTCATGGGCGAACAGTACTCTTCTGCAGAACAAATGTTAACCAACGAATCTTGCCATTCTTAGGCTTAAGTCTCATAAAAATAGTAATAATAATTTCTTAAGCCTTTTAATCTCCCTCTAATGCTCTCTGTTGGCAGAGTCTAACATGGAGCCAGCTGAAAAAGAAAAATAGGTTTGTAGAGTTGTAACTCTCCTATGTTACAGCACAGTGTAGAAGGGTGCACTCAGGACAGGGAGATGCTAATTTAATATTTGCAGAAATATCAAGACCATTGGAGGCCCATTCAAGTCCCACCCCCTCGATGTAATCTTCCCTGAAAATACTTGCTTCGATGTCTCTCTCCTAACTCTGATTCCTTTTGTTTTTCTTGCTTGCCTTACGTACCACAACTTTATTGGGCATTAAGATGTTATCAAATTGTATCATAAACAGTAGAATTATTATAGGGGGAGTTATTTATATAAAATACATAAATAGTTTCTAACATTTCTTACTTGACTAATAATTATATATATGTATGTATGTGTGTATATATATATATATATATATATGGCCTTGCACCTCTAAAATGAATGTAATCCCTTTATGGGAAGGACAATTTACTTTCATTTCATCTGTACCCAGCAGATTATATAACAATACCAGTCATATAGTAAATGTTTGAAAAAGACTAATTGAAATTACTCTTCCAAACCATAGATTTCTAAGTCTTAAACAAAATATAGCTCCATCAGATGTCTCTTTATTTTAAATTACGCAGAAATCCTAGCATTATGGAAATGAACAGAAGTTTCATTTTTTCACTGATCATTTTTAAAAAATGATTCAATAAAATTGTCATAGTAAGGTGGAATTCCACAGTTTAAGTCACATTTAAAAATGTAGGCTGAGCACAGTGGCTCATGCCTGTAATACCAGAACTTTGGGAGGCCAAGTGGGAAGTATTGCTTAAGACTAGGAGTTTGAGACCAGCCTGGGTAACACAGGAAGACTTTATCTCTACAGAAAATAAAAAATAAATACATAAATACACAGCTGGGTGTAGTGGTGCACACCTGTAGTCCCAGCTATTCGAGAGGCTGAGGTGGGAGAATCAACTGAGCCCAGAAGTTCCAGGCTGTAGTAAGCTATGATCCCACCACTGTACTCTGCCTGGGTGACAGAGCAAGATCCTGTCTCTAAACAAAAAAAAAAAAAAAAAAAAAAAAAAAAGGAAAATGTAAAATGCTTTTATCTGTCAAAAATTGTTCAGAAAGTACAATATTTCAATAGTTTGACTGCAAGTGTGGCTGCAATTCTTCTTTCCAAATTCGTATTTTAAAGGCCATGAATACAGAAAGGGGTAAAGTTTCCTTCCCCACTCTTTAAATGTGGTCTAGTCTTATGACTTGCTTTGGCCAATAGTAAGTGGTGTAACTGACAGCATGGCAGTGTGAGTGAGCTACCTCAAGATACCAGGCATATTCTCTCTCCGTCTTCCTGTGAACGTTGACGTTGTAATGTGACAAACCGAGCCTGATAGAGGATGGGCGACTCCATGATGTGGGAGGGCCAAGAGGCCCCAACCATCGGCCAATCAAGATGCAGAAATAGTCTCTCAGGAGACTCACAGTTGCATAGGGTGGCCCAAATGATGCCAGAACTATTCTCTGAACCCTACTACATTTACTGAGTAGCCGAATCCTGTGCTAAACAAGTATTTTAGACAACTAATTGTTGAGGCTTTTATGCAATAGCTAATTGATTCAGTTATGCGAGTGGTTTTAGAACAATTTGTATAAATCTATGTAGGAGGAGATACATTCCAACTGTAGCCTGAATTGTGCTGTTTTAATTATCATTGCCCTTTCTCTTTTATACGGTGAAAGTTTTCTTCTCCTTAGCTTAGAAATTATCATTCTAGTATGCTCCTTTTGAGTTTTTATGCCCTGAGAGTGGATGTATTGATTAGTAAGATATGTTAGTGACTTAGCATAGTCCAGTTAAGTTCTGGACATCCTCCCAGACAGTTAATAATACAAAGTGGAAGCTTCTAAGCTAAAATAAGTTGCAGCGTTACTAAGAAACGCTTGTGTACTTTGCAGTAAAGTAAAATGTAAATGCAAATCTCATAAGATTCAGAACCTTTCAGAGGAGGTCTATAAGCATAGTGAGATGAGAAAAAGAAAAGAAACAAGATAATACATGTGCAGCCTAAGACACTGGTTATCTAAAGGCTCACAGGCAATTTTTAAAAGAAAATTACCTGAGATAATCCTATTTATATTTCCTCCTAGCTTTGTGAACATTTGAAAGCAGTTCATGGTCCAATCTGAGCTGCTGTTAGGTGAAAGAAGTTTTAGTTTTCTTCAAATGTACCAACTGATGGATCAGTGACATTTATGAGCACAGACTTTATTAATAGTGTGTTTTCTACCTCTAAGAAAAGTGTAAAGTGGAGGCCAAAGGGCAATGCTTTTCACAAAGCATCTACTTTGATTTCTAATCTTTGTCTTCAATATAACTTTAATTAACAGTGCGCTGTACTTGTTAACTCTAGACTACTGCAAATCTTGAGATACAAGACTAAGAAAATGAAAAATAAATACAAAAATGTATTCCTTTCATTAGGTATAACTTTTCCAGAAATTAAAACTTTACCTCTAATAAAGCTGCTGTTTAAAATTACAAGTGGAAGTCATAGGACCCTGTTTTGAAATTCACCTAACACATTACTTTTGTACATTTTCAAAAATAAATTCTAATTTAATTTATATTTTATTTATCTAAAATAAACCTGTTTTAGGAAGTTATGTATTAGTTTTATAAGATAATCTCATTTTGTTGAAAATACCCTCAATGATTTTAATATTTGTTACAAAAACATTTCAAGAAACGAAGACACTCACAGACTCAGGACAGTTGATAAAATGACTTGTAAGATGACAAACCAATCTGTACAAAATTAGGAAATGTAATTTTGAAGAAAAGCAATAAAGCATGTTGCAACATCTTAGTAAAAATTATTACTTATTTCTTAATGCAACTGCTAGACATTTTATATAAAAGGTGTGGCTATGATTTAGAAAAATTTCTATTATTACCCTAGGTTGTTCGACAGACTGAGTACTTGTTATGATCTTCTCAAACTCAGGACAGAACATTTTCATAACAAAGACCAGGTATGTAAGATTAATTGCATATGGAATCCTAAGTTTTGATCAGAAATATATGTTAGGTAGTTGAATGGCATGTTTGGGGTTTATTATTTTTGTTTCTTGATACTTATGCCAAGATTCCTGCCTAATTTAGCTAGAAAAGGGCATCAAGTATAAAAACATGAATTTTTTAAAAACTCACAATGAAATACCAAGTACCAGCTTCTTAAGTATAGCAAGCCATTGAGTGGAGATATGGAAAGAACCATGAACCACTAGAACATATTGTCGGCATGTTGAACCCTTGATAACAAAGGGAAAGATGTCAAAGATTGCACTAATCACGTTCAAGACAAAGAACCTGAGCCAAGGAAATAAAAATAGTATTGTTTTCTTCATTGTGATGTTTCATTTAAAAATATTTATTCCAAGTCTAAGCCTCCTTGCATTAACCTCTGTGCTAAGTTTTGAAGAACATGCACTGAGTTTTATAAAAGTAAAATTTTACAACAGTATGAAGAAAAAAATCTGAAATTATATTAAAACCTATATATCAGAGATGTTTTGTAAAATAAAAAAAGTTGGAACTTATTTCTTCAGCTTAAAGTGTATAAGAATGGTGCTTTGATTTGCTTTAATATAACTTAAAGAAATTTCATTCAGCTTGAATTATTATTATTATTATTTTTGAGACAGAATCTCGCTCTGTCTCACCCAGGTTGGAGTGCAGTGGCGTGATCTTAGCTCACTGCAGCCTCTGCTTCTGGGGTTCAAGCAATTCTCCTGCCTCAGCCTCCGGAGTAGCTGGAACTGCAGGTGTGTGCCACCACACCTGGCTAATTTTGTATTTTTAGTAGAGGTGCAGTTTCACCATGCTGGCCAGGCAGGTTTCAAACTCCTTACCTCAGGTGACCCACCTGCCTCAGCCTCCCAAAGTGCTGGAATTACAGGGATGAGTCACTGCACCTGTCCTCATTCAGCTTGAATCACGACCATATTACAATTTCTACATCTTCATCAATAGAAAGTACTCAATGTACACAAAGCTACTACAGTGCCTGGAGCATGATAAATTCTCAAAATTAGCCATGATCTTTATTAGTATTACTATTATTAGCCCTGTTCTGTAAGTCATAATTTTTCTACCATTTATTGTATTGTCTAAACCTGACAAGACAAAGGAAAACAGAGGACCAGGTGCAGTGGCTTGCACCTGTAATCCCAACACTTTTGGAGACCAAGGTAGGAGAATTGCTTGAGACCAGGAGTTCAAGACCAGCCCGGCCAATATAGCAAGACTCTGCTTTATTAAAATTTTCTTTATTAAAAAAAAAAGAAAAGAAAAAGAAAAGAAAAGAGCAGCATGCAACTTGGATAGAAAAGAATAAGATAAAATGAGATCCAGAATTACTCGTCTGTATATTTATCCAGGTTTCTTATCCTTAGAAAGTAACTATTATTCATAAGCGTTAGCTCTACAGGCAAACAGGCAATGGTTGCAAAATAATAATATATACTATTTAAAGGTGAAATAAAATATTGTGGTGGCATTTATCAACAGAAAATCACAAAGAGGAATACCATTTGACCCAGTGATTCCATTACTGGGTACGGGATGATTTATAATCCAAAGAATTACAAATCATTCTATTATAAACATATGCACACGTATGTTTATTGCGGCACTGTTCACAATAGCAAGACTTGGAATCAACCCAAATGCCCATCAATGCTAGACTGGGATAAGAAAATGTGGCACATATACACCGTGGAATACTATGCAGCCATAAAAAGGATGAGTTCATGTCCTTTGCAGGGACATGGATAAAGCTGGAAACCATGAGTCTCAGCAAACTGACACAAGAACAGAAAACCAAACACTGCATGTTCTCACTCATAAGTGGATATTGAACAATGAGAACACATGGACACCAGGAGGGGAATATCACACACTGGGGCCTGTCAGAGGGTGGGGGAGGGATAGCAGGGGATGAGGGGTTGGGGAGGGATAGCTTTAGGAGAAATACCTAATGTAGATGATGGGGTGATGGATGCAGAAAAACCACCAGGACATATGTATACCTATGTAACAAATCTGCATGTTCTGCGCATGGACCCCAGATATTAAAGTATAATAAGTTAAAAAAAGAAAATCACACAACAATGAAATAATCATCCATAGATTGCTTGCGTATTAAAATAGTACTTTTTCAGAAAAGGCTCTCTTAATTTCACTGACTAAATTAGAGTCTTCCAGTTAAATATTCCCATAGTCCCTGGAATTCTCCTTCACAGCCCTCACCACATTGTCATTAATTAATTTATGATACAATTATTTATTTAGTGTGTATCTCTAATTTGATAAAGGACTTCAAATTAGGTTCTGCATCTTCCTGTCACATCTCTGTAATCTAGCACAGTGCATGGCATAGAGAAGGTGAATACACGGAGAGATGAATGAAGTAGAAACATGCATTTACAAAGCACTGTGGATTTCCTGCTGGTATTCTAAGTGTATTTTACTTTTTCTGGCTACATACTAATATAGGCATTATAATTATGAGTCATCCTCACACATTCAAAAATCTGACTTCTAGTTTTCCTTCAGGTTTTACTTCAGTGTTCTTTTTTTTCCCCCTCTCTTATTTTCTGAGAATGTTGATTTTTTAGTGTCATCCTGTGCTACCTTGGGAAGGGGTTTGCTTTCTCCCTCATTTGATATTTTTTTTCTTTCCTGCTCTGGAAATAGCAAGATGATATATTTTATACTTATTTTTCCACTTCATTCAATAACTGCACTTACAATCCTTTTAAGCTCTTGTGTTTTTTGAAACAGCTCTCATTATTTATCTCCCTGCATACAAGTTACTATGCAAACAATGAGGAAAATAAACTCATGGTAACCAAATCAGGTTTGAGATGTCTTACAATGATCTAAAAGGGAATTGCAACAAAATTGGTGTGTTTAGGCACTCCTTGTATTTTGTAAATATGAGACAGGCAGATTTACTCACTCTTTACAACACATTTCATTATAGTCCTCACACTTTCCTGGATTGTTTTGTTTAAGGTGTATGTTTGGAGTATCCTCATCCTAAATTTTTGTCTCCTGAAATCCTACCTGCTATCTAAGGCTGAAAGGAATTATGCAACTTTTCCTGCTCCTCTTCCCTTCACATTATATATGCAATTCCAATTCATTCCATTGGACAACATAGATTTCTTAACATGTCTGCTTTCCAGGTATTGTGCAAAACTTTAGTAATACATTAGTGAAAAACACATAATCCAGTACTCTTGAAAGCTGCAATCCAGCAATTGCATGGCATATTAAATATTATGCTGTTTTAAATAAGCAGCTATACTGATGGAGCTGTTTAGATAAAATCATTTGTCAAGCATACCATAAGGAGCAAAAGGTCTACTGAAGGTGACCTTGTAGGTTAGCTGATCACTGAGATTCCTAAGATTGGAAAAAACAATCAGAGAAGAAGCTACCTATTTCTGACTTAGTTTTGCTTAGCTACCTGGACCAGATCTCATGGATAACATCCTGTATCTATAGGTAGGCAGTGATCTGTAGAGCACACTTTTTAGATTACACCCACACAAGGCAGCTGTAAACAATCCTAGTCTTTTGTTGCTTCTATTAGTCAGGATTACCTACAGAAACAAAACCAGTAGAATAGAATAGATAGACGGATATATAGGTATACGTATATACATAGATAAAAGGAAATTAGCTCACATGGATATAGTGGCCAGAAAGTCCCAAGATCTGCAATCTGCAAGCTGGAGAATTCTGAAAACTAGTGATGTAATTTAGGTTGAGTCTGAAGGCCTGAAAGTGGGGGTGAGATGCTGATGGTGTAAGTCCCACTCTGAGCTTGAAAGCATTACAACCAGGAGCACCAATATCCAAGGACAAGAGAAGATGGATGTCTCAGGTCAAGCAGAGACAGCAAATTCACCCTTCCTCTGCCTTTTTGTTCTTTTCAGTCCCTTAACAGATTGGATGCTGCCCACTCACATTGCATAGGGTCATCTGCTTTATTCAGTTCTCCAATTCAAATGCTGATCTCCTCCAAAAACATTCACAGACACATTGACAAATAATGTTTCACTAGCTATCTGGGCATCCTATAGCCCAGTCAAGTTGAAATACAAAATTAACCATCACAGATTTATGGTTTTACTCTTTGATCTTTGAGTAGTGACCTAAAAAGCAAAGCAAGCTAAGTAGTTACTCTGACCTTATAAGCCAAAATATTCACACTGAATATTCTTTATGTGGTATTAATTTATTCTCTTTTACAATTTAGTAAAGCAATAAAAAAATTCTAGCCTCTCTTAGTCATGTAAAAAGAATCAAAGGAAGGGATATTTATCCTTTCTTGGGCCAGCGTGGAACACTGCTCCCCTGCAATAAAAGTGGTGAGGGGAGCAGTGTCTACACCAAGGGGAAGCAGAAAACTCAGATGGCTGAAAGATAAGAGTAATTAGTAAGTTCTGTGGTCCAAGCAGACATTTCACCTGCCTAAGCTGCACATTTTGCATTTAATTTTAGCTATAAAATTTATCTTCCCTTACAAGAAGAAAAAAATATTATTATTATGCTTTAAGTTCTGGGATACATGTGTAGAATGTACATGTCTGTTACATAGGTACACATGTGCCATGGTGGTTTGCTGCACCCATCAATCTGTCACCTACATTAGATACTTCTCCTAATGCTATCCCTCCCCAGACCCCACCTCCTGACAGGCCTGGTGTGTGATGTTCCCCTCTCCGTGTCCATGTGTTCTCATTGCTCAATTCCCATTTATGAGTAAGAACATACGGTTTTTGGTTTTCTGTTCCTGTGTTAGTTTGCTGAGAATGATGGTTTCCAGCTTCATCCATGTCTCTAGAAAGGACATGCACTCATCCTTTTTTATGGCTGCATAATTCCATGGTATATGTGTGTCACATTTTGTTTATCCAGTCTATCACTGATGGGCATTTGGATTGGGTCCAAGTCTTTGCTATTGTGAATAGTGCTGCACCCACTGTCTAACCAGTCCCATTGAGATGAGTCAGGTTCCTCAGTTGGAAACGCAGAAATCACCTGCCTTCCACGTTGATATTGCTGGGAGCTGCAGACTAGTGTTGTTCCTATTCACCCATCTTGCCAGCCACCAAAAAAAAAGGCTTTTTAACAATGATGCCTGCTTAATGACAAGGATTTCTTAGTTTCATTTTGCTTATAGTGAGGTCACCTGGAGCTAGCAATGGGGCTAGAGATCCATAGTGGGAAGCCTGAGTCCAGACAGGACAGGAGACTATGTGAACTAGCCTGAGGAAATAACCTGAGCATCCATGGTTGATGTACAGTATAGAGTCCAAAGCTCTGGTGTGATTGACAGTTGTTGGTATCAGGAGTTAGCAGGGTATGGCAGTGGCAAGTGAATTCTACATTGGACACTTGGGCACTGATTAGTCCTAATTTTTCCATAACCAGTAGAATTCTGCCCAGTGTGCTGCAAGTACAGGAGATGGGATTCGGTCTCTGAGAATGGATTTGGCAAGAGCCCAAAAGAATTCAAAGGCCCCTGTCAAAACACCTGTGTACCTATGCGTCTTGGAATGGAGATCCAAGGTGACACTTTGTTTTTTAAATGGGCCAACTTGAGAAACAGAGACATAGGGTCCTTGAAGACAATGCATTGCATCAGATTTAGTTGGATTTTTGATTTAGAAGAAAGATCATCTGTATCAATGGGACTGAAGCTGATAATATATTTTTTGATTCAATTATGTTTTAGCAGTAAACTGAAATAGGACCAGTTGTGGGAGGCGTGGAGGTGGGAGACCACCAGTAAATGTAGAGGAAAACACACGAGGGCAGATTATCTAATTCCCAAGGTACGGTACATCTTTTTTATGACTCCTTGAAGCCTCTTACTTTTTTTTTATGAGATTCATCCCATTCGTCTATGAAAAAAAGTTTACGGTGATCTTTCCTTCCATTGAAACATTATAAATGCACAATGGGCAGACTCTAGAAATTGTGTAGTACACGGCACCATACTTGTCTGTAGGATGTTCTCAGTAAATATTTCTTAAAGTAGATTAAGCCCTTCATCGTATTGTTTACTATATTTCTTTCTAACAGGACCTAAAGTTGTACAGTCTTATTTATTTTACGAATAGGGCATGTTTTCAGAGATGGAACTAACAGTCAATGTCATGTTTCTTACTGTCGTTTAGTAATCTGGACTTATTTGCCTCTCTCCTGAGGGTGCTACATTGGCCTGTTGAATTAGAAGAAAAAAGCAGATAAATGCACTTGGCATCTTTGCCAGAAAAGGAAATAAAAAGGAATCATTTTATTAAGTCCCTAAGTCCTAGTGTATCCTTCTGTAACATGTAACTTCCTCCTCACATGTGGGGAAGTTTTCTTATTTTAATGATGACCTTTGGTATAGCTCATGGCAAATTTCAGATGGTGAAAAGCATTTAAGCAAGGGGACAAAGGATTACGTAGACTGTAAATACTCCTTGTTGATCAGAGTTGTATGTGCATCTGCTTTTGTTTCCTCTTAAGACAACTGCAGAAGTGTCATTTAAAACTCATGTAATTAGTAGCAACTTATAGTAAATCAGCTTTAAACCCTAATGGTTTCAAGGAGAGAGTTAGTTGAATGATTTATAGCTAAAATAATTAGCATTTCAAGCCTAATACTTTTTAAAATGAAAAGTCAGATCTTTTCCATGCATTTCTTTTTAAAATTCTCTTCTTCTTAGGGTAATTTTATGTTCCCCAACAAAAAATTTGCCTTCATTAGGCAGATTGGCATTCATAGGATGTA